>NW_024728725.1:165000-385000 GCF_018991925.1 Homarus americanus | reverse complement strand
GATAATGAGAGAGATACTGATTAAGAGACATTAAGATTTATTCTGAGACAGTGAGAAAGCTACTAAGAGATATGAAAATAGAATTATGTGAGACTGTAAATCCTGAGACACAGTGAGAGAGATTGATCCTAGAAGAGACCGTGAGTTAGAAGGAGTGAGAGATAATCAGTGCTAAGTTGAGCTATTCAGACATAGTTGTAGATGAATTAAGACATATTAAAATAGTTATCTTGAAGGAGTTATCAAGACACTGTGAAGACGTTTTTGAGACATTAAGAGACGTTTGAGACATAGTGAAGGAATTTTTGAGACAGTTTCTAAGTTTTTAAGAGATATTCAATTTGTTCATAGACAAAATTCAATAATATCTGAGAGAAATAGCCAGAAGTCTTATGAGATATTCAGAATTATGAGTAAAAAAACTGAGACACTTTATAATTTGACTTAAGACAATGTTAAATACGAGAGAGACATTTACGAAGAGACATTGAGAGACTTGGAGATACAACGAAGAAAAAAAAAGTTAAGATTGATGGAATTTTAGAGATAATGAGATAAGTATCGTAAGTCTCCCCCACACATTTTGAGAGATATTTTGAGAGATGGTGAGACAATGTGAGTGAAGAAGTGTAAGAGACATGTGGTGCAAGTATTCCAAGGTAGAGACTGTTATAGTAGTAGTGTTGTGGTTATTGTAGTGGTAGTGGTGTGATTACTGTGGTGAGTAGGTAGTGGTTGCTAAGGTGGTAGTTGTAGTGGTGTGGTTATTATAGTGGTAGTGATATGATTACTGTGGTCAGTAGGTAGTGGTTGCTGAGGTGGTAGTTGTAGTGGTGTGGTTATTATAGGGGTAACTGCTGTTTTACTGTAGGGTAGTTGTAGTGGTGTGTTACTGTGAGGGGGAAATAGCAGCTCTGGAGACAGGTGTAAGCAGGTACAGTTTATAATTTATAACTCATGAATACGCGAAAGGTAAAGCAGTATGATTATAGGTGATGGTGTGGTGGTGTGGGTGGTATGGGTGGTGTAGTGGTGTGATGGTATAGTGTGGTGGTGATATAAGTAGTAGTTTGGAGGTGGTGTAATGGTTATATGGGTGATGATGCGAGTGTCGTGGGTGTAGTGCGGGTATGGTGTGGGTGTAGTGTGGTTATAGTGTGGGTGGTGATACGGGTGGCTTGTGTTCGTGTTTGTATGGGTGGTGACGATGTGAGTAATACATATGGTATGATTGTATAGCGTGGGTAGTGAGTGTATGTGGGCGGCAGTGTTAGTGGTAGTGAGGGCGGCGGAGCGTGAACACAAGGAGGAATTGTAGGGCGGTGGCGGTGAAGGCGGCGGCGGCGGCGGGTCATGTCAGCGGTGAAGCATCGGGGAGAACTAGACCTCGGCCGCCATAGTATAATATATTCTATGGCATTAAAAAAAAGTCACTGTGAAAATATAATCAGTTTAATCTATTGTTATCTCTGTGACATTTCTTATCTATCTTTATCTATCTATTTATAAATTATTCGTAGTTATAAGATGAGTATTGGTACTACATCGATTTATTTTAGTTAACCGAGGCATTGATAGCGACATGTAGGGTTATTGCGGTGAAATGATATAGGTGAAATTTGCGTTTCTCTCAGTTAATGTTTTGTAATGTTTATATTTGTACTATTATTAGTTTAAATGACGTTACTTAAGATATAAATATTCCCTCGTAGGGTTGGGTAGAGCCAAGATATACCAGGTGTATATAGTATATTTAAGAAAAACAATATTTATATTTTTATGAAGTTAACATTCGCAAAACACAATAAATCGTACTGTCGCTTGAAAGAAAATATATTTTGCATGCATCTCTTTTGCATACAAGAGGTGAAAAAGATAAATCTCAAGACAGCCAACTAATAAATCATGTCCCTGGGCAACAGCTGCTGGCAGGAGCAAATGATGGTCACATGTTGTGTCCAGATATAATGAGCCACACAATGTTGAGTGTTTTCCCGCTGTGTGTCAAGATGATAGTTAGGAATAATTGTGTGAAACAACTGGATTTTTACTCTCAAAGTTTTGTTCTTGGTGTACATTTTATGGCATCTGATAATTATTATTAAACTTTTATTATGTTTTGTTGCTGAACTGCCAAGTCCTCCTGCCTCTACACCTTAACAGCTGCACTGATTGTAAACACCGGTACTACTGCCTTCTGTGTCTAATGTAGCTCCAGTTTTTTCCTCACACAAGAAATATGTTTTCAGTTATGTTAGAAATATTTGTCATCGTGTTCTTAGGAAATTTGTTTTTACACTTTATTATTACATTGTTGGTTGAAAATACTGTACCTTCTTTTTATGAGAGCGTGTTACTGACGTCCTACATATTGGGTACAGTATATAACATTACTTTTCTGAGTTACATTACACACACACACATATCTATACCATCAATTTAAGCACCAATGCCCTTTTTTCTCTCCTACTCCAGACTACACCTGCAACTATTCTCAGACAGAAAAGAAAAAATCACTCATTTTCTGCGGCTGTCAGTGGCCGTCGTCACCCTCCGGCTCTGCCATTTTGTGCGACCCTCCCAGCGCCGGCGGTCTTTCTCTCCGCCGCCCTTACAAACACACATACACAGCATCTTTTTCCAACTTTGACAAATCGACATGGGAATTTTGGGTTTTAAAAGGAAAAATTATTCTCCAAGAAGCCATGTGCCTTTTGTTTTTATGGGATCTTACAGTTTGTCAAAGTTGTTTAGTCATTAATAAAACCAAGTAATTTTTATTGGTATGGAAGCGTTTGTTCTTTAAAATAAAATAAGTGTTAAGATATGGTAGGAATTATTTTTCGGAGAGGTTTTCAGTTTTGTTGACACTATAAATGATTTCTTAAAAAAAAAATGCATTAATAAAAAGACATATTATTATCTTATTGATTCTGATAGTATTATTATTATTATTATTATTATTATTATTATTATTATTATTATTATTATTATTATTATTATTATTATTATTAGTAGTAGTAGTAGTAGTAGTAGTAGTAGTAGTAGTAGTAGTTGTAGTAGTAGTAGTAGTAGTAGCAGTAATTTATTCCTGAGCTTCATCTCACGATAAATCTAGTTTCCCCTTCAACCCAATATATTCAAATTATATGTATTAATATATTCAAAGTGTATGTGTTACCAAGTCATCTAAATTAACTTTAACAGTTCTCCATAATATTATTTATACTTGGAATACACAATTATTAACATTGGCTAATTTATTATCATTTTCTAGAGTCGATTCTCTCTTTTTTAATTCAATTTAAAAATATTATAGAAATTAAATCGTCCATAATGTTACAAATTCTGAACATCAATGTAAAATACCAATTGATTTTTTTCTCATATATATAAGATATTATGATTTATTTCCTCCTCTTGACGTAACCATCTGATTTATACCCTCTGACGTATACCCCTGACGTATACCCTTGACGTATACCCCTGACGTATGCCCCTGACGTATGCCCCTGACGTATACCCCCTGTCGCATACCCCTTGACGTATACCCCTTGACGTATACTCCTCATAAGTGTTGATCTGAGGCAAGAATTACCATAGCTTAATGATACTCTGTTCTCATGAATACATTATAGACACCCGTATGGTGATAAATTAGTATACGTCAATGTCGATGAATTATAGGTGTGTCTATAGTGACGCTTATACATAGGTCCTACTGATTAATTACCTGCGCCTTATTGAATTATACATACCATGACTACGTTGAATAATACATTACATCATAATTATCCCTGCCGTCATGAATTATACGTAAGTTTGTCTTCATGAATATTATATCCTTCTGTCTTAATGAATTATATATATGTTCGCCTTAATGAAGCTCTCTCTCTCTCTCTCTCTCTCTCTCTCTCTCTCTCTCTCTACAACCATGCATATCCAGGTTCTTGTTTTCCAGCTGTTATTCCTTCACACCGTCATGATGAAGTCAAGAAACAGCTGCGGAAGTTATAAAAATAAACCTCAAGTATTTTCTCGTTGATTTATGATATAGATGAATATGTCGCTGTGTAAAAGAACTGGTCTATATATATTTTTAAGTAGTTACCAGGTGGACGGGTCCATTATTGGATAGGTAAGAGAGGGGCGGAGACTCAATTAAGGATCGACAGCTGATATTTTAGTTTTTTTTTACTTGGCCTAAAATCATTGGGATATTTTGTTTCTGTTCATCATGGAAATTTTCTTTGGTTCTGTCTGAAATTATCCTAAAAATATTATTCTCACAATTATATTATTTGATCTGCCTCGTATGTACAGTATAATTTATATTTAATAACAGTTATTTGAAGGTGTAGTAAAATTATGAGTCTATTATAGGAAGGAATTATTCATATTTTAGTGTAATTTTTTTTTTTTTTATCTTGGTGGTTCTTAGATATTACCGTACACGTCATACCGGATTATATTATAAAATGGACAAGTAATTTACTGTATTTTGCCATGAAGTAATTGTTTGATCGGTGTGATAATAATAATAATTCTTACATCACCTCACACTACCTTCAGGGAGTGACTGGATACAATTTTTCAAGTCCACACTATTTTTCACCCCCTACCCCCACACACACTGAGGTTATTTCAACCCTCGGAGGCGCTGAAGAAGTCGTGTTGTCAGACTCTGCAGAAGATCCGGGTTCAAAAAAATTCCCCAAAGTATTTATCAGGAATTCGAATGAAGAGACACAGGTGCAAATTATGTGTGATTGGTACCGGAGGATTATGTACTAAGCTCTTGGGGAAGGGAGAGGTTATGGTATATAATGTGACTGTGGAGGAGAATGAAGGAAGGAAGGAAGGAAGGAATGAATGAATGAAGGAAGGAAGGAAGGAAGGAAGGAAGGAAGGAAGGGAGGAAGGAAGGGAGGAAAGGATGGAGATGATAGCTATAGAGGCAAGTGGATGATTGAAGAGAGAAAGGGTGCAATGAAGAGGAGGGTGCATGGTGAGAGGCGGAGGGAGGACATGTGTGTGTCGGCGGGAATGGAAGGGACGGGGATAGTCGGTGTTTTTGCGGAACCAAAGTTTGTTTTTCATGTATGTGTGTATATAATTGTTCCTTATCTAACTCTCTATCTCTAATTATCGATTTTATTATGCCTCTCGTGCAAAACGTTATTACGAAATCTAACAGATGATAAAAGATATATAAATTTATACTAACAGCAAAACGATCTCATTATTGTATGATTTTTGCATATCTCTCTCTATTTATATGTGTTTGTGCCCTCCTTATATCTTGTTGTTGAAAGCTTTGCAATCGTTTTTATTGATCTGTTCCATCCATTTGATATAGAATTCAATGATAAACGTAACTCATAACCTCCTGGGTACTGTCTCTTTTTCCCTATCGTTCAGCTAAATTGGTAATGGTTGAGTTATTATATGATTACAACAATGCAGTTTCTTGGACATGATAATAATGCTATGTAAAAAGTATGATAAAATTACACGTTAGTTTTTTCCTGCTGTAGGACTTCTGGTTATCGACTTTATTGAGATTAGTATACCTGTTTCTTTGTCCTAATGTGTATAAGGTATATAATCTCGTTTGAATATTATTTTTTTTTTAATAATTGAACTTTAGTATTATGACGAGTTCTCTACATGACCTTGAAGTACTGCCATTATCGCGTTAAATACCGATGACAAAATCGATAAATGCTAAACACCGCGATCAGTTCCCTCAACTGATGGAGGAATTCGCTGATTCAAAATACACAAGAATCTACGGATGATGCAGAATTTACTTAAACGATTTATTGATGAAAACCTTGAAGTGATTATAGTTGAGTTAGGGAAAACATTTACTTATCTACAGTTTGTTGAGTCTTATGACAGTAACAATATGAGTCGCGTAAAACTTAAAATATCTTTAGAAATTTCGCGTTATTAAGGTTAAATGGATTTAGGAATCAATGAATCAACTGGCATTATTTTACTCAACTGGAAAAAAATTCCCCTGAAAATTTGATCTGACAAATGTATAATTAATGAGTGATCATAAAATGCAATGACGATTATCGTCGTTCGTCATCAAGAACCGAAGGAGAAAAAAAATTACCGAAGGAAACTTGGTCCCGAAGGCGGTCGGTGTCACGGGCCTGCTGCTCCCCATCACCACCTGCCTGCAGTAATTCTCACGTCATTGCGCGTCAGATTGCCTCCGTCAGAAATATCCTGAAGAAGGAGCCATTAACCAGGGCTCACACAGCGTCCCACTCCATCACCGCCGCTGCCTCCACCGCCGCTCTACCTTTCTGCCATTATATTCTTGTGAAGAAATATTCTGCTACTTCTCAGTACTTCTTAAATCTTGGAGAAAGTCTTGGGGAAAATTCTTTTCGCATTTGGAATTATTTTTAAAGCCGAGATGTAGAACAGCATTTATCTTTATCTGTCTCGCCGATAATTCTGAGTATTTTCTAGCTTTATTTATACTTACATTTTGTAAATAAGAAAATAATGTCAGTTTCTTTTTGACTTATAAAAAAAAGCATTGTGATAATTACATTGTTAAAGGTGTAGAAGAATTCAAAATCAAATGGGGGTTTACGCTGTGGGAAATCAATAGAAAATACAATGGACGAGCTTAATAGTATAAAGTTAGTTTGCACGTCTTAGCCATTAATTTCGCCCGACCCTTTCGACGTCACGTTCTCAACCAATCAGAGTGAAGAACGCGGGCCCGAGACGGGATGGCCGACGAGGAGGTAACGTTTTCAGTTTGTTGCAATCATTTTAACTTTGCTTAGTGAAAACATTGACCTGTAGATGCCAGCGGTCTCTTGCTGATTATCTGTGTTCAGAGTTTAAACTTGCTTGTGAGAGAGAGACTTTATTTAGTGAGTAAACATTTCGCTTCAGATATGTTAGGCCTACGTAGATGACTTTCAAGTGCCTTCTACCAACAATTACTGAATCCTGCGCAGTCGTAGGAGACGCAGCATCACGGCGCATATGCTATGACGTCTCGCTCATCCGAATGCATTCTAAAGGCATAAACACCTACTTGATACGTAATTCTGAGAGCTTGTTATGTCACTAAATATTGGCATAATCCTATTTACACTTAATTTGGGCAAAAATTAGCCTAGAGCATCATATAAGTTATTGCTAGAGGGATTACAAGTCGGAGATAAATTAATCTTCACAGCTTTCGGAGGACGTAAGCAGTCAAGGGCGAGATCAATAGGAGGATGTTCGGGAGGATAAGAATAATATTATTTAAAATTCATGGGGAAGCTTTCTGAGAAAAATCCAATTCCTGAAAATAGACACTAAAGTTTTAAGAGCCCCCGATGACTCCTTGTCTCAGGCTTTTTCTAGAAAGTTTGTGACAGAACGGGAGAGACGCCTAGAATACAGGCTGGAGGAGGGAGGGTGGGAGGGAGGGAAGCAGCCATGGTGGAGATTGGGTTATGCTTCGTCCAGACTCTCTCTCTCTCTCTCTCTCTCTCTCTCTCTCTCTCTCCTAGACTCAGCCTCGGCCAGATGAAGAACTGTTGCATTGAGCATTTTCAAACTCAAGTCCCGAGGCCATTAAACAACCTTCCATGAGAAAATATATTTTGGTGGGGCACACTAAGAGCAGCGCTGAGTTTGGGAGGGAGAGGTAATGATTGGTGCTTTTCTTTATAAGGCGGAGGTTTTAATTGGTTTGAGTTAATTGCAGTCGTTTATGATACATGTTCCATCATAGAGGAGATGAGGGAGGACGGGGGGAGGGGGGAAGGAGGTAGGAAGGGAGGGAGGTAGGTAGGGAGAGAGGCTGTGCTGAAAGAAAATGAGACTTTAATATCATGCTCGTATGAATAATGGTATTAATGAACCAAGGTAGTGTTGATTTAATAGACTTGTACATTATTCTCTCGTTATGGGATGATTTGGTAACGATGTAAGGATGATGTATTGGTGTATTGTACCTCCTCTTTCTCGCTGTTTATTTTCATCTTTTTTCTTTAGTGTTTTTTTTTTACCGTATTTTCATTTTCTTCTATCGTTGAAGCCATCAGTTTATCTCCTCTGTCTCTCGTTATTTTTTCCGTTGCTGTTACCTTTAATTAAAGACACACACACACACACACACACACACACACACACACACACACACACACACACACACACGTGAAGGCAGTATCTGTGGAAGGATAAATATACAACTCTCACGTGTTCCTGGTATCCTGTACCGTCGACGGGGTGAGGGGAGGTGGAAGCGGCTGCCTGTGGCCATCCATGCAATTGCGAGAGTGTGTAACAAGGTTGGGGCCCTCTGGTGACTGTCATCTGTCTCTCCTACTGCCACAACACCATCTATTACTATGTTAGAGGCGCCACACAGTAAGAACACCACACTTACCGCACCTACCACATCTGTCTACATGTGTACAAACAATCATGGTAATATGCTCATACATTTACGTACATTGTGAATTTTATTGACAAGCGAACACATGCACATATACACACACAAAATATGCTGGCGCACATAAACATAAAAGGATGATAATATTCACACACACACTCACACACACACACACAAACACACCCCGTCTATACTGGTGGATATGAACCTTTTTGACCCGTACTCAATATCGTAATACTATTCCCCGGGAGACTAGTTTTTTAGAGAATTTGAATGGAATGTGACGCTCTGCAGTTTACCGGAGTTTCCTTTTCCCTAGAAGTGTGAGATGGGTTGAGGAAGATCACGTTTTCCCCTCCAACGAAGCCACCAACACTTGACGTCTGTGTCGTACGGGTCAATTAGCCCAGTTTCCAGACTATAGAGTAAGGATGCTGCCCCTGGGAGGCTTCAGGGGGCGAGCAGTGTCATGGGAAATTATCACTTTTCTTCGTTCATCACCTTCCACACCGGCAACCGCTTCCAGCCAGTCTGGAGTTCCAGGTCTCGATATCCCATTTTCTCTCACACGGCAAGTGGCGTCCAGGAGGGTGGGACGCAGGCGGTGCAGGACTGCTTGACGGATGAGACTCTGGCAGACGTCCTGGACTACCAGACTTTTGCAGATCCTGTGTCGCTTGTGTACTGTTGTTGTCGTTGGTTCCTTCTTTTTGGTTGTAGAGATGTATTCGAGGATCGTGGATGAGGAAGGTGACACAGGGTCCAATATCTTTTGTTGATATTTATGTTGGTTAAAATATAATAATTGGTAAACTGTTTTTATACTGGTCGGATATATATCGGTACCTGAAGATTTTCTTATGTATGATAACCAATGAATGTATCGGCGATTCGCTATCATAGACCGATTTTTTTTATAATAACTAACCTTCCTAAATAAACATATCGTGAGAATACGTGATTTGTGCGCGTTCTCATCATCGTTCTCTTTTTCGTCCGCCTCTACGCGCTATTGCTTGAGATGAATATATCAAAACGTGCTCTCAGAATTTAATTTAGATTTCCAGACGTCTTCTTCTGTAGCCAAGATGTAAAACGATTATAAACTACTCACTGGAGCTTCATCCTCTCACTTAACCTCCTCCCGGGCCGTACCCAGAACACTTTAGAACTCTGCATTAATTCCCCGCTGAAGCCCCGTTGGCTGTCCTGCATCCTCCTGTTTTTTTCCCCGACGACCACAAAACACACCGACCAATCCTTGTATTCCTCCTAATCTAAGTCGATCCTCTTGTACCCTTTGGCTGAGGATCTAAAGCGTCAGCAGCCCACCGGAGGAATGGCGCTTCAGCCTCTTGGACTTCCTGGTTGAGGCTCAAGACGATTTTCGAGAGGCCGCGAAAACGTCGACATCGGCTCCTCCCCCCGATTACTCGCAGATCCCCAACATCCCCCTCAAACTCCCCACGTTCTCGGTGTTTGTTACTGTGCTGATCCTCTTTAAGCCGGAATAAGCCGTAACAGCTGGGTTCTAAACTCGATTCTCCGTCTAGTTTTATTTGCTAGATCTTCCGGCGGCCTCCGTGGAACCCGACAGCGACGTTCCTTGTGGATTTTCTCCTGGTGGTGGGGATGACGGGAGAGGAGGGAGGGGAGCTTAGTATCGCAGATGGTGTTCTAGTCCAACTCTACACAAGTGATGTTTATAGTTGCTGTTGTGGAAGTCCCTGTATTTTTTTCATCTCTATTTTACATGTTGTTGAACGGTAATGGAGATTGTTTACATTCTCTATCGGCTTCACTATTATATTTTGTGCCTCTTGGTGTATTTATAATTATTTAGTTTTCTTTCTCCTCCTTATGTGATATAGGAAATATCTAGTAATTGTAATTATATTAATATGCACGTCGAAGAAAGACAGTATTTATTAACACCTGTCAGTTCATTTAATTACGTATTTTTTGGTTGCAAAACATTTTCATTCTTGCTGTTATTCTTAGATATAGGTAACTAATGTCTCTTATATTTAGTTATATTACTTTTATTATTATCATTTTCATTTCAAAGTTATTTTAGCGCAAGTAATAATATAAGAAATAAAATTTGAAGATATTTAGTGGCGGTATTTTGTGGAGTGACGAGACAAGTGTTGTTTATGTCTAGTCTTGGTGTATTCTTTTTACTCTGCTTAAAAACTTGCTCACCGAGACTTTTATTTATATCTCAAATTTTTTTAATATTAATCAGACACTTCCTGAATTTTACTTTATATAACGAAAATACTAATGTTCAGAAGGTCTATTGTGACTCAATGATAGAATCAGAATCTAGTTTTCTATTATTTTTGCTGCTATTATTTTGTATTAGATAATATAATATAGCATAGAAAATAAAATCAATTGAAGGAGTTTATCTGTGTGTATGTGTCTCTGTGTGTGTTACGTGGCGGCATTTTTCTTTATTATTAATCTACAAAACTCATATCCATTGCTGCGTTCTGGTCTAAAATTAAACGCCCCCGGCAGTGTGATCAGCATTTAGATGACACAAGGGATCATCGTAGGCGTGCGAGCAGAGGACTCAAGATCGCAATCAAGACAGGAATCCCTCTTAAACGCGGTCTTAGGTATTGTGGTCACGTCTTTCATTTCCCTCCTTCAGCTTTTCCACCGTCCTGCTCTGTATTCTTTCCTCGATAAGTGGCTTCGAGAAGGAGTCAGTCTCTGATGATCTCGCTGCTTTTCCTCCCTTCCCTCCCTCTCTCCATCTCTCTCTATATTCCTCTCCCTTCCTGCTGACTCGGCATAGGAGAGGACATACACACACACACACACGTACACTTAGTTCAGCATCCTCACCACGACCACCTCCTTCTCCTTCTTCTTCTCCACCCTTTCCGTGTATACCCTGGCCGATGGGATGAACGCTGACTGGCCCGATTCTCTTTACCGACAGTCAACATTGCTCACCGATCTGCTTGATTGGTTCTGGCTCCTGAGGCAGTTTACATCGATGATAATCCCACTGAGTGATGACAACTGTATGGAGGGGAAGGGAGGGGGAAGGAGGGGGAAGGAGGGGAGAGGGGGTGTTTTTAGGTGGTCCATTTGTCTATTTTATGGTGAGGGGATTCTTGGTAGAGGGTGAAAGGTCATCAAGAAATACGTCGTCTTTGTTTTCACCAGAAGAACAAAATGACCTGGTGGTTTGTTTGTTCATTAATGTAAAAGCCAAGACGCTGTAGCGAAATTCACAAGTCTGTAAATAATGCATAATATATTTGCAGAATCACCAGAGAAACGAAATATATCCTAGAAACTATTGACATAATTATTATCCATTATACATTTTCCCCCATTAGCTTATAATTAGGAAATCTAAATATATAAAAGAAATAATATTCATATATATTTCAGTGACGCAGTATGGCTCATTATAGATAAATAATTATAAACTCACACCTAACAATCTCGTGTATAAGTTACATTAGTGTCAGGTTACGCCAGCAATATTTTTTTCTTAATGTTTCTGACGCTGCGGGAGGCAGAGAAAAAATACTTTTAATTTGATTGCAAAGCAAAAATTATCTCGTATATTTCTGTCAGTGATTTGTTATGATTAAAATATTTTATATCTATTTCTGTCGGATGGTGATGATGATGATGATGATGATTAACGAGTTGTTAATTGGTTGCAGAGGGTGATATTACGATTGATTTTCAATCTTAATTTAAGGGTACCATGAAGACTAAACTACAACATCCAGTATGATTCTTGTTTTCTTTTTATATATTGAAGTGTAGGTAAATGAATGAATTGATATGAGCAGAATAAACATTTAAATTAACATGACCAACGAGTAATGGTGGCAGTAGTAGTAGTTGTTGTTGTAATAGTAGTAGGCGATTTGTATTGGTAGAGTGGGAGTAGTAGTATGGGAGCAGTAATTGTTATAGTAGTAGCAGAAGTTGTAATAGTAATTGTAGTGGTTAAATTTGAAATAGTAGTGGTAGTAGTTGTAATAGTATCAGTCGTAGGAGCATTATTAACCCCCTTTTAAAGACTCCCCCTCTCTAAGTCTCCCCTTTTCTAAGATTCCTTCCTCATTAAGACTCCCCCTCTCCAAGACTCCCTCCCCTCTCTAAGACTCCCCCTCTCTAAGACTCCCTCCCTCTCTAAGACTCCCCCTCCTCTCTAAGACTCCCCCCTCTCTAAGACTCCCCCTCCCCCATCATCCAAGCTTTAACCAGACAGCATCGTGGTGGCCATATTCTTAAATCAGGCGGAGGTAAAGGGAGGCTTTGTTTCCTCTCTGTCTTACGATCGCGTCCCGAAATTCAGCTGAAATCCCTCACGTAAGACTCCTAGGCTCCTCCTACATCCTCCATACTCTATCCTCCTCCTTCCCTCAAGCCCACTCTGCCTAATGTTGGCCTTGGTGGGTGGGGGCGGGGGGGCTGTGGGGAAGGAAGGAGAGAGGGAGGTGAGGGGAATCAGGGAGAAAGAGAGGAGGGGAGGGAGTTGGGTCGGGAGGAGGGAGAGGGAGGAAGAGGGGAAGGGAAGGGAGGGGAGGGAGGAGGGGGTAAGGGCTAAGGGAGGGGGAGGGGGAAGAGGAGGGGGTTTACGGTCCCCAGTCTCAGATCCGCAGACCAATTTCTTTGATTAGGTCCCGCAATCGGTTTCCTTGGCATCAAAGTTGTGGAGGAAATGCTAATTTATGCCGACGTACGCACGGATGGGGATCATGAGGCGGGAGGAAGAAGATGGGGAACGGGAGGAGGAAGATGGGGAAGGGGGAGGAGGGAAGAAAGAGGGAATGAATGGATGTAGGTTTTATATGTGTGTGTGTGGTTTTCTTTGTGTTTATGTGAGCGATGTTTTTTTTGTGTGTAAAAGTGATTGATTGCAATTACATACACACACATGTACTCTTATAACACGTAAAGCAACACACCTGCACAAAATATTACAGTCAATAGAATACTAATGGATTCTTACAAAACAATAATAACAACAACAACAACATCCCCAACAACAACACCAACAACAACAACAACAATAACAACAACAACAACAACAACAACAACAACAACAACAGCAATAACAAACACTGACCTCTACGTCAACAACAATAACAATAACAACATCACTAACAACAACAACAACAACAACAACAACAACACTGACCTCTACGTCAACATCAATAACAACAACAACAACAACAACACTGACCTCTACGTCAACATCAATAACAACAACAACATCAATAACAACAACAACAACAACAACAACAACAACAACAACACTGACCTCTACGTCAACAAAATCTTAGGAGAACCAGAAGTTATCATTACTCTATCTTGCAGTTTTACCGCCACCACCAAGTGTGGCAATTTTACAGTGGTCGTCACGGGACCACAAACCTTCACACGCACACCACACACACACACACACACACACACACACACACACTCAAGGAGAAAGTACCCCACAATCAGTTTAAGATCTAGACCAACCAATCCCTATCTCTCTCTCTCTCTCTCTCTCATTCCATCCTTCTCTTTCTTAGTCTCTCTCTTTCTCTCTAGGTCTCCCCTCCATCCATTACCTTGGCTAATAAATACCTCGGCCCCCCCTGTCTCAGCCACGTGCACTCCGCCCCCTCCTGGTTATCTCTCTCGGCGTCTCCAACCTTCACCCTATTAGTATGCCATCGGAAGGCGCCTCATTTCCGGTGAGCTTCCGACCAGATGTAATTTTGGGTGTCACGAGCGATATTCTCTCTGTGTCTCTGTGTTTATCTGGTGGTGTTGGTGGTGGTGGTGGTGGTGGTGGTGGTGGTAGTGGTGGTGGTGGTGGTGGTAGTGGCCATGGTGGTGAAGCTAGTGCTGGTGGTAGTGATAGTAGTGCTGGTGGTGATGGTGGAAAAATTCAATGGTGCTAGTGGTGGTTGTGGTGCTTATAGTGGCGTGTATAAGTGGTTGAAGTAATTGTGTTAATGATGGCAGTGTTGATGGTGGAGGTAAAGTTATTGGTGGTGTTAATGCTGGAGGAGGTGGTTGATGGTGGAGTTAATGATGGAGGCGAAATTAGTCCTGTTGGGTGATGTGGTGGAGATGGAGTTGGTGGTGGTGCTAGTGGTGAAGGAGATAGATAGGGTAATAGTGTTGACGGTGAGTGTTGGTGTTGGTGGTGGAGACGATGGTGGAAGCAGAAGTGACCATCAGCAGCTACTTTTGGTTAGGTTAGTTTAGGTTAGGTTAGGTTAGGTTAGGTTAGGTTAGGTTATGTTAGTATAAAGAAAGGCTTTTGAACACATAAATATATAAACTGAAATTTACGATAGAATAAGTGTGAGGAGGAGCAGCGTGGGGGCGTTTCTATAGACAATACAAAGTAACATGAATAGGAAAGTAACATGTAGCATCGAAAGATCATTGTGGGAGTAATAGCAACTTCAGTAACACCGATAGTGGCCGGAGTAAAACCTAATAGCAGTGGCATCAGCAGCAGTAGCACCAGCCAGTAGCACCACCAACCAGTAGCACCACCAGTCAGTAGCACCGACAGTAGCACCAGCAAGGAGCACCACCAGTAACCGTAGCACCAGCAAGGAGCACCACCAGTAACCGTAGCACCAGCAAGGAGCACCACCAGTAACCGTAGCACCAGCAGTAACACCAGCAAGTAGCACCACCAGTAACCGTAGCACCAGTAGCACCAGTAGCACCAGTAGCACCAGTCAGTAATGGAGAGGGGGGGAGGGGGTCGCCGGCAGCACAAGTTAGGCCTAACAAACTTGTGTCTCTCCCCCACCCTCCCCACCCTCCCCACCCCCCCAATCTTTTCTTCAATTCCCTAAAGGACGAGCCTCTTGTTGTGTGTTTTTAGTACCCTTGTGTTCTGTCTCTTCTCTTATCTCCTAGTTCTCTCCTGTTTATCTCTCTTGTTCTCTTTACCCTTGTGTTCTGTCTCCTCTCTTATCTCCTAGTTCTCTCCTGTTTATCTCTCTTGTTCTCTTTACCCTTGTGTTCTGTCTCTTCTCTTATCTCCTAGTTCTCTCCTGTTTCTCTCTCTTGCTCTCTTCACCCTTGTGTTTTGATTCTTCGTTATTAATTGGTTTCTCCCGCTATGGCGATAAGTGGTCGGAGCAAAGCAGGTTTTATACGGTTTAATTTGTCATTTCTAACTGTTGAAATAGATGTGCTCTCTCTCTCTCTCTCTCTCTCTCTCTCTGTGGTTGGTGGATATGAGGCTATTTCTTATCGGTCTTTCTTCTACCATCATCCTCTGTCTTTCGCCTCATTTCTTATCATTGTCAATGTTTTATTCTATTATTCTTTTAATCTTAGTATTCCTTTCCATCTTTGTTTATCTCTTGTCTCGTTTACTGCTCAATTTTGAGAGGACTACAGGACTTATCAGGCTCAAGAGAGAGAGAGAGAGAGAGAGAGTCTCAATAGGCGCCTCTGGATAAGACTCAACGGGCCTAAGGAAAAGACGAGGCGAGGCTAGTCAGTAGGCCTATGGCGAATTGGAGCTACAGGGGGTGTGGGGGTGGGGAGGGTGGGGGGGGGGTTAGGGGTAGGAGGGGTGTAGGAGGGGAAATTCGGGTAGATTGTCGAAGCAAATTTGAGCCTATCGTAAATAACGTTTCTGACATGGGAATCTATCATCTATCTCCGAGGTTTACCGTACTATGGAGAAGGAAGGGACGGAGTGAGGAAGGGAGAAGGGAGAGGTAGAAAGGTAAGGAGGAAGGGAAAGGGAAAGGGTAGAGAAAGGAGGGGGGAGGAAAGGAGGGAAGCATAAATGAAGGGAAATAGGAAGAGAAAGAAGAAGAGGAGATAGGAAGGGAAAAGGAAGGGAAGAGAGAATGAAGGGATGGAGGTGAGGGGAGGCAAAGGAGGGGAGAAGGGGGAGTACATCTATGAAATTTATGCACTTTGAAAATGATCCTTTAGTAACGAGTGCACAGAGGCTAAAATAACGAGGTTTCTATTTTAAATTTTTTCCTGCGTTCTTTTGCAATTTAGATGATCTGATGCAAGATGGAACTAAGAGCCTGAGTACATATATTTATATACTGTAGGCCTAGGGGACATATAGCCCAAGTCTCTTCCCCTTCCTCCCCCTTTCCCTCCCTCTTTTTCCCCTCCCTTCCTCCCTCTTTTTCCTTTCCTTTCCTCCTCCCCCATTCTTCCCCTCCCTCCATCTCCTCTTCCTCCCTCCTTTTCCGTCTTTTTCCGACTTTACGGATACCTTCACTTCCCCCCTTCCTTGCCATCCCTCCTTCCCCGAGCTCTCCTTCCTCCTTCTCCCCCACCCTCCATCCCCACCTTCCCCTGTTCCCCCCTCCTCTATGGATTCCCTCATCTCCTGGCCTCCTTTTTATGGTTATCGTTTATAGGCCTATGATATTTCCTCGGCAAATATGCAAAAGTCAATGATTCCCCAGTAGTAATTAGCCTGAGGCGTGCCTAAGGTCGCCATCGGCTATAAAACCTCTCACTGGTCTGATTAAGAGTGATGGAAGAATTACCCTAAAACCCTGTTATTTCTCCTTAACCCCCAAAAATATATATGGTGGTGAGGAATACTAAGAGTTATATCTAGTATAAAAGAAAATGAAAGGAGGTGAAATAATAATTGTTGTTTTGGAATATTTCTTTCATTATCAATAGGAACCATAACAAAAATGAAGAAATAGTTGAAATAAACAAATTAAAATAGTTCTTTCGAATAGTAACAAGTATTGCATAACGAAAGAAAAAATAGCAAAACAAAACAAAACAATAATTTAGTTGTTAAAAATAATATTACCAATAATTCAAAGGAGTAAATTATTCAGTAGCTACATGATGTCTAAACCAACAACAACAAAAGCAACAACAACAACCACAACAACAACAGCCGTAAGATGGGTGAGGCAGAAGCTCCCATATAGAAAAGATTTTATTGGCTACACATACATAAAAAACACCAACTTCAAAGGCCTGACTTACTAAAGCATCTCGACCTAAAACCACCGTCAAAGGCGAAAAAAAAATCTTGTTAATTAAAAAAAAAAGCGAGTTCTTGAGGCGTATAGAAATGAATACAAACTTCCCCTCATCCCCCCCTTCTTCTCCTTCCTCCCCCTTCTCTCCTTCCTCCCCTTTCCTCCCCCTACTTCTTCTCCTCCCCTTTCCTCTCCTACTCCCCTCCCTCCCTCCCACTAACTAGGAACATACACGGTGACTGAGGCTCATATCCCACACTTTTAAACTTAAACAAAATATCTGAAAACAAAAACAACATTGACTTTAGAAATTACAAATGAAAATACACCGAACAACACGTATTAGAAACCCGAGTCATGAACCCACGAGGAAGAGAACTTACAGGTGGTGAGCGAGACAGGTTTCCAAAACAGTTAGACCTACAGAGAACTGACTGGTTATCCCATCACGCCGGCATCACCCTCCCCCGCCATAATCAAGGTGACATGGGATACATAAACCAGCATAAACCCGCCTTGTTTTGGCACCGGCACCTCTACAAATAGCGGCGGCTGGGCTGTAGCATGTAGAGAAACTCATAAGGCGGTGAGAAGGAAAACAAACAGAGTGTTGTGTGTGGAGGAGACGTGGCCAATCGTGGTGATGGTCGGTTGGGAGGGTTATCTAGAGAGGTAGGTGGTCCCAGTGTGTGTGTGTATGTTGGTGGAGGAGGGGCTGGTAGAAGCGGCAGTGTGGAGGAGGAGGAGGGGATAGGAGGGGGTGAGAGTAGAATATACTGTATAAGAGGGGGTGATACAGTGGGGGAGAGAGATCGACGGTGGTGTGGAGGTGAGGGTGAGGAGAGGGGAGGGGTGGCAGGCAGGGGACGGGACCTATCTCAGTGTGTGAAAAAGGTTGGAAAGGGACGTATGAGTGTGATGGAAGAGGAAAGCTTGTGAAGGAAGAGGGAGGGGGCAAGGAATGGGAACGGACAAGTTGTAGGAAAGACTCGTCTGAGGAGGCCAGACCGAGATGACTAAATAAACCACTGACTGTTGATTCTGGTGTTTTAGTGTTGCGTTAACAAATGTTTGAGTTGCGTGACCGAAGTACAATAATCACTGGTAACGAGTTCCCTGAGTTGACGTCTAATTATAGCATTGAAATAGAGTTATATTTTTCTCTTGATATCATGAATTCGACCATTTCTTGTGTCTAAATATATATACATTGGAAATATTAACTAAGGCATTACTAAATCACCCTTCTCTCCCCACTGAGGAAGAACTTAGTTTGCACAACAAGCCGTGAGATACATTTTATGCAAATGCAATTCCAACCTTGGTGAAAAATGTAACATGTTATTCGGTGGGCCTGACGCGCCTTCGCTACAATGGCCAATAACAATTTATAGCGTCAAGTTACTATATATTTATGCATTTTTTCCCGACCAGCGAAAATTTGTTTGTTCCAAGGTGCCGCGGAGACTCTGAGGTGCTCCTTTAGTAGACGCAGACGGTGGTGTTGGTCTCCTAGTGTGTCTCTTGTAATATATATACAGTTTTAATTGATGAAAAGCAACTCGTAGGTAGAGCCTCAGGAGAACCACGAGTCTTGATATTCAGCAAAATATAACCTACGTAAAACAATTCATGAAGCTCAATTGTGGCTGGTGTTGTATGTGAGCTTTTAACACAAAGCCTTCAGAGTGTTAACATTGCTCCTTCTCCTAAAGCAATGGTCAGTAAACATATATTGTCTTCGGAGAACGTAGGCACAGCTGGTTACCTGTTTACACTTGGTGATATAAAACTTTACCAAATGAATCATCTTCATTTTCACATTTTCGTCCAAAGAATAATTCACGTAGAGAACCTTCCTGTAGGGGGAGGACCTGAGAGCTCCTCATTAAACAGTTGAGGATCCAGCAACATGTTACCTGATGAGGGAAGGAAGGGCTTTTAAAAGGGGAAATTTTTAGACTTTGGCCACGACTGCTCATGGGTATTTTGGCCTCGGAGGGAGACTCAGCGAACCAACTGTACAAACACTCCTTTCCCCTCCCTTCCCCTTACGCTTGTTTCTCCCCTCGGCCGCATTTTTGCCGCGGCTGGGGACGAAGGGGGAGTGGGAGGGAAGGGAAGGGAGTGGGGAGGGGTGGAAAACGAAAATAGAAGGGAAACAACAGGAAAAGTATGAGGGGAAAAGAGAAGGTTAGGTTAGAATAAGAAGAAGGCAGATATTGCTTTAACGATACAAAGTAAAATATCTCACGAGGAAAAATTTATAATAAAAATGTATACTAAAGGCAAATGCATTGGCATATGTCTCTTAAAGGAGAAATTTTAATGAAAGAAGTTCTCAAGAGATAAGGATTATAAAAGTCAAGGAGAAGCTCCTTGAGAGATAATATATACCCAGGAGAAAGAGATAATCGTAATGAAAGTGTAGAAGAGAAACGAAAATAAAAAGCACTAATAAAAACATGAAAGTGGAAGAAGAAGAAGAAAAATGTTGTCAATCATCACAAGTTCTGGCGCGAGTCATTTTTTTAAGACGGGGGTTGTGACCTGTTAAGGGAGCAGGGGAAGGTGGTGGGGGTGCGTGAGGGGAACAAGCTAAGGGGAAGAGGTTAGGGGAGAGGGGGGAAACGGGGAGGGGGAGGAGGAAGTAAAGGATTGTAGCTCCGACTTAAACTGTTTTCACAACGCGGTGACGACTTCTGCAGGTTCCGTTATCTGTTGACTGACCTGTTTTTTTCTTCTTCTTTTTTGTCGTTTGTATGGGTCGACTGTTTTATTATTTCATTTTTTTAGATGGTTCAGCTTCAGCTTCAGCTTCAGCTTCAGGCTTCTCGTTCATATCCACAACGTCTCCTACCATAGTCGTGTCACAGCTCATTCTTACCTTTTCATGGTGTTTCATTAGATTATTATTTTTGTTTTCGGAATATATAAATAACTTATTCTATCAGTCTTACAATTAGGGGGCGTATATGTGTGCTTATTTATGATGGGGTATATCTATATATATACTCTGGTCACAGTATATCTGCCAAACTCATCAAAATCCAACTCATTAAAATCCAGCTGCTCTCGAGTATACTTGAATACCAAACAAGAAAAATAAAACACCTTGATATTAAAGCCTGAATTTTTGCCTTACAAATGCGTCTCATCTTGCTTTACTGAGAAACTTTCCTCCCAGGGGTCCAGGGAATCAAACTTTCCTCTGCTCTTTCTCCTGCTTGAAGTTCCTGTTTTTTTTGTGTGCGTTTGTGTCGAGGAAAACCCTTTCTTTTTTTCTGTGCTTCCCGCCCCTCCATGCCACCCCTCCCTTGCTTTTATCACCCCACCACCCATCCACCAACCCACCCACCCACCCACCCACCCACCCACTCTCTCTACCTAACCATCCCTCCTCGGAACTCTGAAATGAAATAACTATAAAACTTTGTGCTATCGTCTTTGGGGGTTGCTGACGTAAATTGCCTCCTGTCTTATCGCACGTTGGGTGATAGGGGAGATCCTCCTCTTCCTCCTCCTCTTCCTTCTTCCCCTTCCTTCTGCCTTTTTCTTCCTTATCCTCCTCCTCCTCCTCCCCCTCTTGCCCTGAGCCCTATGGTGATGGCGGTGTGTGGCGATCTGTTCTCGTTGTAAATCAAAGGGAGAAGAAATATGTGACCCCCCCTCAACACGGTAGCAAGATGGACGATACAGATATCTACAGCAGTGCAGTTCGACGAAGACTTGAGGAGGGATTTCTCAGTAAGGCACGGAGATGGGAGGCCGAAGTATACATATACATACAGAATATATATGTGTATTCTTTGTGAGAAAATGCTCTAAAAATACATACATACTTACAATAATCATTAATATTCATAAATAACCAATTGGTACATGAAAATATAAATGATGTGTATTATCAAATCTTTATTCATGAGAAATATACAAATTACATTATCATCTGGTTACATTACCTATATAGCCCCATTAAGATGAATTAATTACCACTTCGGTCATTTGAGATTGAAGATAGATTTCCAAATGTTAGTGGGTTTGTTATCTTTATTTTAAAAGAATGTCTGTCGTACCGTATGTCTGATTGTCAAGCATTGTTTCTCGGTTTAGACATCTTTTGTTATATATTTTTATATGTCTGGAAACCGGGGAAGAAAAAAGGAGAGAAGTAAAGAAAAAAATGGATGAAAGAGATGAAAATGGGAGACAAAAAGGGAGAGAGAGAGAGAGAGAGAGAGAGAGAGAGAGAGAGAGAGAGAGAGAGAGAGAGAGAGAGAGAGAGAGAGAGAGAGAGAGAGCTAGAGAGTGAGAGAGAGAGAGAGCAAACAAGTGAGAGAGAGGGAAACACCTATAAACATTACCTGGTATAAAGTAATACTTGAAGGGCCTTATCTAATTAAGCAGCTGCCGCCACCACCCGACACGCTCCTTAACCTCTCACAAGAACCTCTCCAGCCAGCCAACCAGCCAGACAGCCAGCCAGCCACACCAGTCAGCCAACCATTGAACCAGTCAGCCAGTCTGCCAGTCAATCAACTAGTCAGCCACTCAGCCACTCAGGGAAACAGTTAGCGATAAAGCCAGCCAGCCAACTAACCAACCAGTCAGCTAGTCATCCAACCAGTGAGCCAGTCAACCAGCCAGTCAGCTAGTCAGCCAACCAATCAACCAGTCAACCAACTTCTTTTACCTGCAAGAAGAGAATATTTTAGAGTTAGAGAAGTCAAGGGGGCTGGAGAGATGATGTGAGATAATGGCCTTCAGTGATCCCGACGTGTGTGTGTGTGGGGAGGCTGGTGTTTTTTTTATTTTTATTGAGAAGGTTGAAATGTGTGGAAAGAGGAAGAGTTGCTTTTCTTGAATTCCTCTCTCTCTCTCTCTCTCTCTCTCTCTCTCTCTCTCTCTCTCTCTCTCTCTTGTTTTCCGACATTAAATCTGCGTAAATAATCATATAAATTTAAAACAATACCTATTCTGATATATGCAATGTATAAATTAGTTTTTTTTTTTCATTAGTACAAAAAAAAAAATTCCAGTAAAACTACACGTCATCTGAAACATAAAGAGTTTGTGTATATCATTAGCAGGAAAATAAATAGTTTAGTTGACGTAATATTGCACTGTTGATTCAAGAGCCTAAAGCTGCACTGATGGATGACTCTTAAAACGTTGCAATATATTTTGTTTGTAGGAATTATTATATGTTATTACAAGTGATACTCCGTTTTTTGTAATATTTAGTATTTCTGTAATACATAATCTTTTATATTATATAATATTTATGTATCAGCGAGTACTTGCTTCTGTACTATTTATTAAATGTGTAGTAGTCAGTAATTTGGTAATATTCAGGTTTTCTGTAATTATGAGTTCCGTAATACTTATCATCACTGTTATATCTAGTATTATCATCACAGTAAGAGACAGAGCAGAAGACGAGCCTTAAATACGTCACTATCGTCCTGGGGTAAAAATGAATATATTTACAACTGGTCTGATATGATCTGGGATACAAAAGCGGCCGAACCAATTTAAGCTTTACGACCCAACTTTTTCCTCAGTTTCCAATTGCTATGGAGAAGTTCATAACAACTTGACGAAAACAAAGGATTTGGCCCATTTTTATTATTCTTTCGTTTAAAAGATGGAGGGAGTTTCGCTCTGAGGAGATTATTACCCCGGGAAAAAAGAAAAGGAAAAAACTGGGGCCTTAATAAAAACTGTTTATTAAGCTAAAAGTGACTGACTAGCTGACTTGACTGACTAACTGACTGGCTGAATGAATGAATGAATGAATGACTGGCCGACTGTTAATGTAACATCAAATCCTTCCATTATATTTCTCAACATAAAAAAAAAGAAAACGTATAACTAAAAAAAAAAAAAAATCCTATAACACATTTTTCTTATCATATTTTTGGTCCAGATGATTATAATAAAAATCCGTCCTTATGATGCAAATTTATTCTCCTATATATTTCCTTGTGCTGTATTTATGAAGTAGTTTGATCTATGTACAGTATATGTGACGGGGATGAACAGGTATGAGAGTCACGTCTTAATACTCTGTGACAGGAGACATATTAACACCTCTATAATTAAGGACTCGAGGTTAGGAAAGGTTGTTGAGCTCGTCCCGTTATGTAACACAGTGGGGGTAGCCTCCTCTCCACTCCCCTGCCAGCCTGCTCTCCCGTCCCGCCCAACACCCAACCACTCAGCCCACCCACTCCCTCTCACAGCCCAACTTAACACCCTTCCATCCACCCCCTTGCTCTACCTCATTCATGCCTACCCCTCCCCCAGTCCAACCTCATAGCCGCACCCCCCCTGCTCCACCTCATACACGCCACCCCTTCCTCAGCCTACCATTACTCCTTACCCATCACCATTCCTATATCCACCCACTCCTGACCCCCACACACACACTCCTCTTCACCCAGATAAACACTCTCACTGCCTCCCTACTACAATCTTCATGGTTCCTCTCCACCACTCCATACTCCCCTGCCTCCTATTTTTCCTCCTCCTTCCTCTCTCCCTCCTTCCTCCTCCCTCCCTCATTCCTTATATATTCTCCATCCCCTATCTTCCCTTTTGCATTCTTCCGTCAATTGCCTCTCTACCTTTCTCACATATATCCTCTTCCTTTCTTCCCTATCTCTTCCTTCGTCCCGTCTTCCTTGCTTCCTTACGTTCTTCTCTCCTTCCTTCCCTCCCTTTCTCCACCCCACCCATACCTCTGCATCACCCTCACCAATACCTCCAGCCTCCATCTGCCACTACCTCTCCCTCCTACACAGCCTCCCTCGCTCAGATAACACCTCCGTCCTAATTTGCTTATGCGATGGACGCACTTCTCCCTTATCTCCCTTTTTGCACCCTCGGCCAGGCTAAACAGGCCCCTTAAACTCCCTTCCTGGATCACGTACTTCCCCATCCCTCCCTCCCTCCCTCCCTCTCCCCCTCCCTCAGATCCCTATACCAACTATCGAGAGAGAGAGAGAGAGAGAGAGAGAGAGAGAGAGAGAGAGAGAGAGGCTCTACCATGTGATAAACACCCTTCTCTTTAACACAGGCGAGATACTTAATGCCTAATTTCGCCTTCCCTTATTTTTTTTTGGAATGTATAAACCTCTCCTCCCAGTCTGGCTTACTCCCTTACGTTCATTTGTCCCTGTCTTGGTTTTCTTCTTGTTGTTTTTACTTTTATTCTTTTTCCCACTTATAATTTCTCTCTTTTTCTCTCTTCTATTTTACCCATAATGAGTTTTACGGTTCTGCGCCCCGGTCGGTCGTCCAGCTCCGGATAATTACTTAACTATTATCAGATCGCCACCGTGATGTAGTGGTCTTGGTGTTACTTAAACAGCATGACAATAAGGTCTCCTCCACCTCCAACACGCCATCACACGCCTCCATCACCACCACACGCTTCACCGCCAACACGCCTCCAACGCCACCAAGCCACCACACCTCCACACCCCCAACACTCCCACACGCCTTCATCACCTACATATGCCACCAGACCTTCACACGCCTCCACACCCCCAACACCCCACCACACGCTTCACCGCCAACACGCCACCACGCCTCTACCACCAACACGCTGTTATCGTTGCCACTACCACCTTACCACTACCGCAACCACTACCATCCCGCCGCCACCACCATCATACCACCACACCACCAACATACCGGCACCACCACCACTCTACCACCACCACTATGACGCCAAGGTGTATTCATAGGGCAATAATGCTGAGTTACTTTAGGAACATGGCTGATTACACCTGTTAGTTTGAGGTGAGGCGGGAGGAGTCAACATGGCTGAGACTGAGGGCGGGAAGATGGTCGGTTGTCTTGGCTCCTCCCGGCGTGTCTTGAGACGTTTTCAGTGAGTTATTCAGACATATGATTCATATTAAGGCCGTAAAATAAGGACTTTAATGTATCTTTGAATCATGCACAGTGAATTATATAATTAAAATATAACAATTACCGCCATATAATAATAATAACTACAAAAACAATTAAAGATTTGATAATAATAATAATAATCTATATGTATTTCTGAATGAACTGAGAGTATATATATTCAGTAACATCATTATGTATATTCAAATACTCTAAAGTACATGATAAAGTTCTTACCGCTCTTGAATATTCAGAGGGTAATGTGAGTAACATACTAAATACTAATAATTTGGGAGGACTAATGCGGATAAGCCCAGGTGGAATATGTGTGTGTGGGGAGGTGTCGTGGGGAGGTGTCGTGGGGAGGAGGAGTAAGAGGGGGATGAACCAGTCCTCACCCTGCGTGGCCTTGCTGGCACGAACCTTCACATGACACAGCAAAACTCTCTTTTTTTTCTTCCCCCCTCTCTATTTTTCTCTTGAGTTATGCCACAGTTTATTTTTCATTCCTTTTGTTCTCTTTCCTCTTCTCATTTTTCCTTTTCTCCATATTTTACTCTTTCTTTTCTTCTGACTGCCTCTTCGACTCGTCACACATGCGGTCACCTGCTGTTCCCGTGCGGTGTGGTATCATCTTGGACGGACGAGGATTTACACTCGTCATTGTTGTTCTTCGGGCACAACAAGAGGGTTGTTCAGTGCAGAGGATCGAAACTGTGACCTTGAGAGAGATTGATCACGGGAAGTTCAAGAGCTCCTACTATACACAGATAGACAGACACACTTACACTGGCATAAACACTTAGTCACTCAATACTTTAAAAAATAAGCACACACACACACACACATACACACACACACACACACACACACACACACACACACACTCTACCCTCGACCCCCCTCCTTCTACCCCTCGAGGACGACCCTAGTAACTCAAGGAGCACTGGTCGGGGAAGTATATATAAATGCAAATATAATCGATGAATATGTCACTGCGTGTGTAAATCGCTGAAGTAACCGGTGCGGTCATTTTACTCCTCTCTTGAATAGCTGGAGTGGCAATAAGAGTCGGGAAGAACAAGGCCCATGGGCAAGGTAGAAGGGCAGGAGGCAGTGTGGGTTAGATTCCAGCCCCCCTTCCCCTCAGTGTTTGGGGTCTGACACGGCTGACGTTCATTCATCCACTACGTTCGTGTTAATGGCTGCTCCAGAGAGGATGAGATAGAGATATGTTTTTGTATAATTGTCTATAATTCTCTGTTTTTACTATAATTTCTATTGTGTACAGGAGATGTTATTTGGTGACTATCACTGAGGACTCTTCCTTCCTCCATACAACTTAGTTTGTGACTAAATTTCTCGCTTGACAGATTAATCAACCAGGCTGTTTATAGCAGGTTGGTCGATCAGCGGCCTTCTGTAGACACATATCCAGGTCTGTCTCTCAGCTCCTAGCCAGTGTATCAGCGAGGGTTGTGTGTGTGTGTGTGTGTGTGTGTGTGTGTGTGTGTGTGTGTGTGTTTTGGTATATATTATAAAATCTTCATAAAATAAATATATAAGGAAAAAGGCTATCTTAACATCTAATGGAATATATTACGATATTATCTCCTCCCCTCCCCCTGTTCTGGTTATACTCTCTAAGTCTAGCTGCTCAGAGACTCCACCAGGTTGAACTGTGAGGACTGAGTCTGTTGACCCCGAGAACTTAAGACGATTAGACTAACAAACCTGATTCCACAAACCCAAAGGCTAGAGAAAATATCTACACTACCCTGTTTCTGCTCTCACTGGCACAGACAACCGCAACCTGCTAAGCTTTGTCTGTCATTTGGGCAAAAAACCTCAGAAGTGTGTGTGTGTGTGTGTGTGTGTGTGTGTGGAAAGATACCTACTCACTATAGTTCCTTCACTCTCACCCACGCAGGCAGCTTCAATGTGTTATTTTTTTTATTACTGAGATAAAGAAGTTTTTTGTTTTATTACTTATTTCATCAAAGCATAGACACAAACACAACACTCTCTCTCTCTCTCTCTCTCTCTCTCTCTCTCTCTCTCTCTCTCTCTCTCTCTCTCTCTCTCTCTCTGCAGATAAACCCTGCATACTAACTCTTCTTATGTTTAGATACAAGTCCACGTTGTTAGGTGTTACTTGTTGAAGGTGATAATGATTGTGATGGTGAGAGTGAAGGTGAGTGGTGAGGATCATAGTGATAATGATAAGAGTAAAGGTTAGTGGTGATGGTGATGGTGAGTATAGTGAGAGTGATGGTGAGTGGTGATGGTGTTGGTAGAGTTCAGTGGTCCTCTCCTCCCCAGCACCAGCAACAAGCGGCCCCGCCACCTGATATTTAACAGCACCCGCTTGTCGTCATTCATTAGGTCGGGGCCCACTGAGCGCCTTTTAAATCTCGCCTTAACAAACAGTGGAAACGACCGGGAGACCAAGACTTGATTTTTTTATTTTTTTTTTACATACCACAAAACATCATGGCGTCTATATTTATCTATGAATACAAAGATTTTAAAGTTATAAACCAAACTCTTAGTGTGTGTTTATTATGTGTCTTGGCATCTTGAAGATTACGTACAGAAATTCTTAGATGTGATCACGGGAAGATTAGGTAATTCAGTTTATAATCCACCTGATAATTAAACTTAACACTACCTTTAAGGGTGGGTTAGATTAGGTTAGATTAGGGTTGGTTATTCTAAGGTGAAATAAACTGGAGGGGGGCTAATCTTCAGGTGAGCCGATTTTTTTTTCTTCAAGGCGTGGGTGGGTGGTGGAGATATGAACGAGAATGACCCTGAGCGACGAGGCAGGTGGGTCGTAAGCAACACCCAAAGGAAGGGCTGCCACAACAGCTGGCAACGGGCGAGTATCACCAACACCGTCGCCACCAGTCACCCGCTAATGACCGCGCTGGGGGACCTTCACCCTCCTCCACCTCCCCCCTTTCTACCCCCTTTCTACCTCCTCCTTTCTGCCCCCCTTTGCATCCTCAGGCACCTAGGGAAAAACCTCTCGAGTTGGAATTCGTGTTTCTCCATCATCTGTGCTTTATTCTTGAGCTGGATCTTAAGTTACTCTTCCTTAAGATACCCCAAAGAAATTCCGGGTAGGTCTCCATTTTCGCCGAACAGAAGGGGGGACCATTTTACTTGGAATTCACGTCTTTTCCTCAACTATTCAAGGAGACACGGTTACCCTCTTTCCTCTTTCATGTACAGAGGGGAAATATGGGTACTTTATGAGGTAGCAGTCATCTCTCTCTCTCTCTCTCTCTCTCTCTCTCTCTCTCTCTCTCTCGTTACTCAGTGTTAGGACGAAGGTGGGGGGGGGGATTTTTTAGTTAGAAGTAATTACTTTTGATTCAATAAGCGGTGAGTCTCTTGGTTAGGCTCACCACCTTCTTGAATACAAAAAGAAGAAAATATAAGATATACAAAGACTCAGGCTCGTTCAGAAGCTTTTTCACCTTTCAAAACTCTTAGCGAGCAGAAAGAAATATCTTGAGATATTTATAAATAATTAATATCAGAGGAAATACTTGTGAACCAGTCTGGACGAGAACTCTGAAATTAATTCTTAACGTTGAGTGACAGATACACCGGAGCTACGTATGGATACAAACATAATATTTTACGTGTGGTTAATTGGATTTTCACCTTTACTTAAGAAAAACAAAAAATTTTGTCATAAGTAAAGGGCAGTTAAAGGTTGAACAATGTTTATTTTCTTATTTTAATTTCTCATTTCATCTAGATATATATTTATTTATCTACATAATCAACTCGGTCTCCAGGGGGTAGGTGGCGAGGTGATCTGGGCAGTGTTGTCGTCAGTGTAACATTCCTTTAGGTTTATTTTTTTCCGTGTGTGAGTGGGAGCGGTTCTTTTAAGTTTATAGGCCTACTAGAGATGTTTACCGTCACTGTGTCCTAAAAGCATGACTCCTGTGTTAGGTTGTTGACACACTTCTACCACAGGAGTATATTCGACTTTGAAGTAACTTGTAAACCTGAGTTTGTTAACGAGTTTTAGTGGCAAAATGCTCTTAAGGAAAAAATTTATGGCGGATCTGAAACGAAAATTATGTGTTGACCTATGTTGTATTTTTAGAATTATTTCGCTACCCCCCTCCCCTTCTCTCTCTCTCTCTCTCTCTCTCTCTCTCTCTCTCTCTCTCTCTCTCTCTCTCTCTCTCTCTCCTTTTTTGCTCACTGATACTCTGATAAGCAAAACAAGTTCGTGTATTTACAATGAGAAGACAGACTGGTCTATTTTATTGCACAACTTTGAAAAAAAAAATTAGTATATTTTTGGATGTTTGACTTTTCAGCTTTCTGTATGACCAAATATGTGATGAAGGTGAGGAGACGTGTTTACTTATCGTCTGCGGTGGGGGAAGATGTGGCTGGTGAGGAGAGGGTTGAAGGATATAGGGCGACTAGTGGCGAATGGAAGGAGATGCAAAATGGCGACTAGCAGTGAATGGAAAGTGATGGTGAATGGTAATTAAAGGCAAATGGAAGGAGATTGGAGAATGACGATTAGTGGCGAATGGCAAGAAAATGGTAAATGTGATTACTTGCGAATAGAAGGAGATGGAAAATTATGATTACAGGAATGTGGAAGAAGATGGAAAATGGAGAAAGGGAGATAGCGAATAACAGGAATAAATAGTGAGGGGAAGATGTGGTTAGTGTCAGCTTGTGGCGAATCCTTCAAACACTTCTCATAAAGTAAACAAACATTTATAAACACACTAAACATTCTTGTGAGACTCTCTAGGTGTGTAGAACTAACTTGAGACTCCTGAAGATATACACAAATATTTCTGTGACTCCAGCATGTATGTTGAGTCTTATGGAAGTCCTTATTGATACAGAGATATACTTGTGGCTCTGGGATCATGCATTCCTGTGGCTCTGGGATCATGCATTCATGTGGCTCTGGGATCATGCATTCCTGTGGCTCTGGGATCATGCATTCATGTGGCTCTTGGAAAATATCATCTATTCCTACGACCACCAAGTGTTAGTAGGAGGGGAGGGTACGTCCTGCTGTGGTGACCTCTTGACCTTGTACGGTACTCCTACACACAGACAGACAGACGTGGGCACTGTATTCCGTTCTCTGGGTCTTGGTGGGTATAGAGAGGGTGGTGAGGTTGATATAAGTCTCCAGCAACACTGACTCCTTCATCTCTTTCTCTCCCTCTTCCTTCTTTTCTTCCTCCTCTTCCTACTCCTTTTTTTCATTCTATTTTTCCTATTTCTCCCTCCTCTCCTCCTCCTTCATCATTATCATCTTCTTCTCCTCCTCCTTATCTCAAATGCAAATAGGATTTATTTTCTCAATAACCAAAAAACTTGATACCCCCCAAAAAAAAAATCCAGTCATTCATTATTTTCTAAACTAGAATAATTTAACACGTTGTCTCCCATCTGCTCACAAGCCATGACCAGAGACAGTGTTTCTTGCCACAGATGTCCTCGTCTTGTGTCGTAAGTCCTTCAGTGTGGATGGTACGATTGGGCTTCAATGTCCCAAAGGATTTATAAGGCTTCAGGCACAGTGGTTGGGTACGTCTTAGCTCTTGGCTTCAGACTACGGACTTTTGGGCTATAGAACTTTAGGTTAGCAGCTTAACAGGAAGTGGAGGGAGGGAGGAAGGGCATCATGGCTGGTAGTCAAGAAGCTCAGAACTTTATGAGGTTTCAGATTCTGGACTGCTGGTACTTTATATTAACTGGTACCATTAGGCTTCAAGTTCCCACAGACTACATGAGGCTTCAGGCACTGGGTTGTGGGTACTTTATATTAACTGGTACCATTAGGCTTCAAGTTCCAGAGGCTTCATGAGGTTTCAGGCACTGGGTTGTGGGTACTTTATATTAACTGGTACCATTAGGCTTCAAGTTCCAGAGGCTTCATGAGGTTTCAAGCACTGGGTTGTGGGTACTTTATATTAACTGGTACCATTAGGCTTCAAGTTCCAGAGGCTTCATGAGGTTTCAGGCACTGGACTGTGGGTACTTTATCATGGGGTGGCACCACTAGGTGTCAAGGGCCCCAGAGTTCCTCATAACAGCTGCACCAGGCCCGGCAATAGACCCCCTTCCACCCAGCCTTTTACAGCCAATCAGATGGACCATAACTTCGAAATTGCTCATCCAAAAAGTTGTTCAGCTGCAAACAATCTGGCTGTACTCACTCCTGCAAACCGATCACCCTTCGAAAATCTAAAGGCCAAGGCGGGATTTTTATTATGAACTTTGTACCTCAGCGAAGAAAAGAAGAATAGAAGAAAATCTGTCTTTTAATCAACTCAAGTTTAGTAGATTAAAGACAAAATCAAAATTGTTTAGGGGGACCAGCAGTAGCTCTTCCTTCTTCTATTGCAAACAAATTCCAGAATTGCCTCAGGCTGGAAGTTCATATATATATATATTTTTTTAGTTCTGGATTGTAGGTGTGACTAATATTCCTGAAAATTATCCATTATTTGAGTAAGCCTAAGATATACTAATACAATAAATTAAAGGTGATAAAGAAGGAGAAGAAAAAAGAAAAAAAAGAACGAATGTATGAAAGAAGAAAAAAACACATACACGTAAAGTCCATAAGTCATCTAAGACCTTGATACCAACATTTCTTCATCACAGCTACTGGACATCTTGAGTCACTTATCAGAAAGACTCGAAGACGCTGGTTAAGACCTGATCAGCTGTCACGTCTGGCTAACCTATACACTCTCCTCCTTCCTATTGGTAGTGATGATGTAATAAACACAGATATAGGCCTTATTTAACTAGCTTCTATGATACCTTTATAACGCACACAACTGAAGGCTTTATAATGGTGTTGACAGATAGTTTGGTTTAATTGCTATATAAAGGTTTGTTTTATGACTATGGGGGATTTATTCGTCTTTCGAGGCTTTGAGGTGGAGTCTGGCGTATAGAAAACGTCTGGTGGGTCTAACTGCTACTCAACGCCAGGCATAACTTCGCCGGTCTTGATCATCACTTGTGTGCTGTATTTGTGGTAATGATTCTAAGTTCATCATGACTTCATACATATATACCAACAATATACATTATACACTATAAAAACACAACATACATACTTCACAACATACATCATTACACACCACACAACATACATCATACATAATACATAACATACATAGGAAAAAATATTATAATGTATACAGAGGAGGAACACACATTGTTTATACTGAAAGTTTTGCTTGTCACATACCAACAATTTCTCGCCCATTCACTCAGTATAAGTATCGCGGGTTTATAACAGAAGGCATAATACTCACCTGTGCTGTAGTGACCAGACTCCACCTGACTATTGCCTCATTAAGTGCCATTTCTATGACCACCTGAACGAACACTAACAGCACTGAGTCCTGTAAGGTGTTGGTTCCTTCATGAGAGAGAGAGAGAGAGAGAGAGAGAGAGAGAGAGAGAGATGAAGTATCAGCAGTTACGCCAGTGAGAACAACAACAACAAGACCAACAACTTCAGCAGATGAAGGAGGAGGAGGAGGAGGAGAAAGAGATGGAAGAGGAGGAAGAGTAGGAGGACGAGTCGGCCATCTGTGAAATCCCTTGTAATAGCTAGAGTGGGGGATTACTGGTGTGTGTGTGTGTGTGTCCTCTACCGCCGCCTCATTCCTCTCTCACCGCCTCCTTCACACAATCTCTCGAACACTGAGGCCATGTCACTATCTCACTAGCTTCTCCTCATATCTCTCGTACCTGCATCTTGTCTCTATCTCTCTCAATCTCTCCTTGTCGTTTTCTCTCTCACTTTCTCCTCTAAGCTATTTCCCATCGGCATCTTAATTGCTCTTGGGATCTGTGATTTTTTTTTCAGTGATTCTGCGGTTAAGTGTCACGTAGCTCTGTGATTGCTCTGTGATTCCGCGGTTAATTGTTACGTAGCTCTGTGATTGCTCTGTGATTCTGCAAGTACTAGTTCTGTTGCTGTGATTATTATTCTGTGATTTTGTGGTTAATATTCACTTAGTTTACCTTACCATGACGAATGAATAAGTTATTTTTTCGTCTTGTCTTTATTCGTAAAAAAAAAAAAAAAAAACACGAAATCATTGTCTCAAAAAAATGTATACAAACCACGATAAAATACCTTAGAGATCGTGCGAATGATTGTATTACCACAGCTATATTGTCCTTACTTGTGGGAGACCTCGAGGGAAATTTGTAAGGCAGTATGTGTGTATACATTTTTCTGAGACACTTGTATATAATGTAGTCAGTGGTTGAACTCTATTCTGGCAATCTTCATCTCTACTCAACATGAAGACCCAGAGAATGAATTCTTCTCCCAATCGTTTTTTTTTCACTTTACCAGTTCATTTTTTTTCTTTCTCTTTCAATTAATAACGTTTAGAGACAATCATTCAGACACTCAAACACTCAGACATTAAAATATTCAGACAATCAAAGACTCAGACGCACAAATGCTCAGACACCTAGACACTCAGACAGTCACCCACTCACCCATTCAGAACAGTTAGACACTCAGATACGCACACACACACACACACTCATCATATATCAAAACTGCTGTCACTTACGAGTAAATCATAACTTGAATCTCATTAAAGAAACAAATTAAAATCAACAGTGAGTTTTAAGTTTCGTACGTAGCTCAACTAACGTTCAACTGTAAGACATTTATGGTTGTTTCACACACACACACACACACACACACACACACACACACACACACACACACACACACACACACCTCTCAGAATATTCATGACCAAAGTACGAACACAATGAACCTTGTTTTACTATGTATCTCAAACGACTCACTCGGCATCTTTGGTCCGAAGTTAATCATGTTTCGAGCAAATGACTCACAGACGTATGTTTTTACTAGAATTATTGTTAATTTCTTCTTCTTCTTCTTCTTCTTCTTCTTCTTCTTCTTCTTCTTCTTCTTCTTCTTCTTCTTCTTCTTCTTCTTCTTCTTTTTCTTCTTCTTCTTCTTCTTCTTCTAATATTATTGAAGTTATTATTTGATTATTATTTTTTTTTATTTCTGTGATTACTAAAAAAATAAAAAAAATGTTGAGAAGATAAAAAAGAAAAGTCTTCAGTACATTTTCTCTTCGATATCCAAATTAATGTCATTCCTCTTTCCTCTTCCATCATTTCGTCCTCCCATCCTACTACTTTCCGCCTTCCTTTCCTCCGATCCGAGACATTTTTTCCTCCCATCTTTCATTTTTCCGCTTACATTTCTTCCCAACCTAAATCTTTTCGCTCTCCTCTCCTCCTACCCTACACCTTTCCGCCTGAACTCTTCCGTACACACACTGACAGAAGCAACAGACGCCAACTTGTCCCCACTAAGGCTCTAAAATAAGTTTAATTTTCTAATCCTCAGCTTCCCGCCTCCCATTCTCCTTCCAGTGTACTCCTCCTCCTACTACTCTTCCATTTTCATCCCTCTGTTTCTCTTCCATCTCCTTTCTTTCTTTTCTTCTTCTCCTGTTTCCAGTTCTCCTTCATATCTTTTCAATAATCCATTCCTCCTCTTCTTCCTTCTCTTTTTTTATCCTTCGTTTCCTTCCCTCGCTTCACCTTCCACCTTCTTCTCCTCCTTACCCCTCTCCTCCTTCCCCTTCTTCTCTATCTTCATCCCCTTTTTTTTCTTCTTTCCTCCTCCTCTTCTTTTTTCCTCCCATAAACCTCCTTGTCCATCATCTCCTACCCTCCCTTCCTCCTCTTACATCTCCTTTCCATCTACCCATTCCTCCGCCTCCTGAAGAAGTCCCAGGAGGAGAGCAAGGCCAGTGATCTGGTGTGCTGGTCGTGGCACTATCTGACTCATTCATCTGCATCAGCCGCATGAGTCGGTGACCTGGCCAGCTTCTATGCATGATACTCGCCCCCCGTGATCCCCTGGGAGAGTGAGAGGAGTGGAAGAGAGGGTGGAGTGGGAGGGAGGTAGAGTAAGTTAGAGAGAGGGGAGGAGAGGGAAGGGAGAAGAGTAAGGAGGAGAAGAAAGGGAGGAGGGTAAGAGAGAGAAGGGAGGAGAGTAGGATGAAGAGACAAAGGAGGAAAGAAAGGAGAAGAGGGAAGGAAGGATGGTAAGGAAAGCAGTAAGGAGCTAGGAAATGAGAAAGATGAGACTAGGAGAGGGACGGGAGGAAAAAGTACGAAATGGTGAAGAAAGGAAGAAAAATACGAAAAAATTAAAGAGAGAGAGAGAGAGAGAGAGAGAGCACGACACCCCTTCCTACCCCTACAGTACACCAACAGCGACAAGAATGTTCATAGATGTTATCTCTCACTGACGCTCCTAGCTGCTAGTGGTGGTGTCATTGTCCTTATGTGTGTGTGTGTGTGTGTTAGTGCCTCTGTGTATGTATGTATGTATGTATGTACATCGAGAAGGAAGAGGGGAGGGAGGAAAGAAAAACAAGATATAGAGTAATGAAGGAGAACCGAGGAGAAGGGGTAGATGGAGGTAAGGATGGAATAAAAGGTGAAAGGGTGGTGGGATAGGAGGATGGGAGGGAGGGTAGGATGGGATAGAAGGGTGGGAGGGAATGTAGAGGCGGGAGGGCATAGCATGGGAAGGAGGGGAGGGCACGTTTTATCTCAGAGGTATGTAGAACGAGTCTGATACCACACACACACACACACACACACACACACACACATACACACACATTGTATAGCTAGACAGAGAAGGAAGATTATATCGATAAAATACTGAGTCCTGAGCTGGTCACTTTCCTTAACCCCCTTAACACACACTCTCTCTCTCTCTCTCTCTCTCTCTCTCACTCCCTTGCACCTCTTCCATTTACGCATTCTCTTACCCCCATCTCTCTCTTTTTCTCTATTCACTCAGTTCTCTTCTGCTATATTTTCAAATTTTCCCTTCACCTCCTCCTTATCTCACTTGCCCCTTTAACCCTTCCCTTTTATTCCATTTCATCCCTTTCTTTCCAATTTAACCCCTTTCTTACATTTCTTACCCTTCCCTATATCAATTTAACTCTTATTTTACCCCCTTTCATCTTTCTCCTATCCCTCTTTAACCTTTCCTCACCCCTTATTCTTCCCTCTTACCCCTACCATCTACCCCGTTTCCCTACGCCATTAAACCCTTCCTCACCCCTTCTTCCCTTTTACCCCTTCCATCTACCCCGTTTCCTTACCCCCATTAAACCCTTCCTCACCCCTTCTTCCCTTTTACCCCCTTCCATCTACCCACCCCCCCTTTCCCCATGCCTCTTCAACTTTTTCCCTACTCAGCGGGCGAGAATTACAAGAGGGAGGCTGAGGGAATGAGGATAATGTTATCTCAGTCCGGGAGAAGAAGGAGACGAGTTCCCCCTTTGTTTATATTCTAGTCTGATAAGAATATGTAAAGGGAGAAGGCGATAAACTCCCTTTGAAGATAAAAAGAGAGAGAGAGGTCACAGAAACATACAGCACACATACACCAGTAATCATCATGTCTATATGTCCTGTTGGTGACTCTCTCTCTCTCTCTCATGACCTCTCTCCCGTTAGTCCCCACCAAGACCTTCCTCTTGTAAGACCTTGAACTAACTCGACTCACCTTACGATAGGACGCGAGGTGACCACTACCACAGTGAGACAGGTCCTTCAGCAGGCTGGTGGCTCGCTTTGCAGGGGAGGGGGACTCTCTGTGTGACTTAGGAATATGTCTTTCTCCTCCTGAAATGAAAGGATTATTATTATTATTATTATTATTATTATTATTATTATTATTATTATTATTATTATTATTATTATTATTATTATTATTATTATTATTATTATTATTATTATTATTATTATTATTATTATTATTATTATTATTATTATTATTATTATTATTATTATTATTATTATTATTATTATTATTATTATTATTATTATTATTTTGTTGGTGTTCGTATACCTTAGTGCACGCTAATGACTTGACTGATGGAAGATTTTCACTGGTGATAAAAAGGGATAGTGAGAGAGAAAGAAAACAGATTGTTAGACATATATAGAGGGAGAAAAAAGAAAAAGATAAAGCAGAGAAAGGTTTAAAAAAAAAAAGAGATATATATATAGATAAAACCTGACTCGTAGCTCAGGTCTCAGCCGGTATAATCACAACACGTACGAGTCAAGGAAAAAATTATACGAACGACGACCCACCGCACGAAAATTATCCTCCCCACGCCTACCTCCCCCAACCACCCTCTACCTCCCCCTCCCCTTTAACTCCCCCATCACCCCTTACTCCCACCATTCCTTAACTCCCTCCATCACCCCCTACCTCACCTCCTACTGGATCGTATCAGGTGGAGGCTGACTAAACACAGCAGGCGCCAGGTAGTAGATTATTCCATATCAACGAAGGATAAAAGATGCAGGTAAGGCCAGGTGAGTGAACAGGTTCTCTTCCCGGACCTGTGTTATTTAGGTGAGGAATTCAGGGGGCCTCTTGATTATCTAATCTTGAATAGTTTTGGATTCTTTCATATTTTTATTTTATTTGGTTTAATCTATTTCCTCCTTTTATTCTGTTTTGTTATTATCTGTTCTTTTTATTGTTATGTTTTATCTATCTGACTTTTATCAATTTTCTATCTGTTTATCTCTCTCTCGTCGATTTTTTTTATATCTTTATCTTTTACCTCTAACGAGAGATCCACTTTGCAACTGAACGCTTATTAACCGAAAACTTACAAGTAACCGAATACTAACGAGAAACCGAACACCAGATTTAACCGCACACCCCTTTTAACCGAACATCAATGAGTAATGGAAAATAAAGAAGGAAAACTAGCAACAACTGTCCCCTTTCCCCTCTCCCTTAATACCCATTATTTCTCTCCATGCAGTATCTCTTCCCTTAGGTCCCCCTTAATCTTTCCCCCTTACTTTTGTCTCCATAAAGCACCCCTTTTTCCTTCAGACAATCCCCCTCTTCCCACCCTCTCAGATGCTCCCCCTCTTCCTATTTCTCTCCCTTAGATTCTTTTCCTTTTCCTACCCTCCCTTTTCAGACCCTTCCCCCTTCTTCCCATCACCCCTCTCCCTCCCCTTTGGACATGTTATCAGATCCCGTGTCCTCTTGGCGTGACACGTAACATGTCTGGTATTAGAGGCAAAAATACCATCGTGTTTAGGAGGTCGTCCACACTCGAGCCTTGAGCTGTCACGGGGTCAACTTTATTTAGTGTGTCCCTTAATAAATTGTTGGGTTCTTACACACCAAAACCTGTTCTCGTTGGTGTTTATGGCGACGGAGGTGTGTGTGTGTGTGTGTGTTATCTCTCTCTCTCTCTCTCTCTCTCTCTCTCTCTCTCTCTCTCTTTCTTTCTTTTATTATCTCTGTTCTTTCTTTCAACGTGTATCTCTTTCTTCCTCTCTGGCTCTCTCTTTCTTTACTTATCTCTTCCTGCATCACATTATATCTCATTCTCTGTTTCTTGCTACTTTATCTCTATACCATTCACTCTTCCTTAATTTCCCCCCCTCATTATCTCTCTTGTTCTCTATGTCTCTCTTTCTTCTTCTCCCTCTTACTCCCTGCAGTTGTTATGTGATATCTCTTCGCCTCGCTGGACACTCGGCCATGTTCTTCCTTCTCACTTCATTTGCAATCGATCTATTTTTTTTTCTTATAACCGAGGTAGAATGTCCATGTTATCGTCCTTCTCTCGTGTGGAGTGATGTTGGGGACGTACACACACAGGGACACAGAGAGAGATACAGATACACACATATAGACAAACACACACACACATGGGAGGGTTTAGATACACATAAACAATCACATATATAGTCTATATCTGTGTCACCCGCCGCCTCACCTGACAGCGTACACACCTGCCTTTATCTACCTGTTGTCTGATTCTGCGCTTCGTTGGGATTGTCTGTAGTTGAGGTTAGGTTAGGTTACGTTAGGTTTGGTTAGGTTAGAATAATGTCTTGATTTTAGCTTTTCTGCGGTGAGGAGGTGAAATTTTCTCTGAAGGATAATAGACTAGAAGAATATTTTTCGTATTAATGTAGGACTCATTTTTTTCTGGTTTCAAGATAATAACATATATGTTATTAAAATAAGGTAATTTATTAATACACACACACACACACACACACACACACACACATTTATGGTTTTTGTTCTCTTCTTCACCTCCTCCTTCTCCTCCTCATCTCCCGGAAACAAAATATTATTGATAAAAGATTTCAACAGTGAAGCGAGAACCTTACAGTCTTAGGTAAGGTATTATAAGTCGTCCCTTTCTTAAAAACCAGACACAGTCATGGATCTCTTTTTTGCCCTCAAGATTTACGGGAGACATTTCCTTTACATATATTATTATGTTTATCTCTCGTCTCCCCTCTCCTCAAGAGAACACATGTTATGAATTTAACCGTCCTTCCCTCCATCTCCTCCCCCTGCCCCCTTCCCTCTAACCCCTTACCCCCCTGCCCTCTCTTGGGTGCCTTCCAATGCCTTGGTGGTGTGGCATCTGCCGGCGTGGCACCCAGGGATATTAGCCAGGTGCCACGGGCTCAAACGCGGGTCATGTTGCCATATCAGAACAGCCCGTTCGCTCCTGCAAATATTGGTCTCCGACACGCCCAACTGGATCCAATATCCCAGTTCTCCGCCCGTACTCCCTCCCGCCCGCCCGCCCGCCCGTTCATTCTTGCAGCGTCTCTCCTCCTTCTTCTCCTCCTCTTCCCGCTGAGGGTGGGAAAGGGAGGAAGAGAATTGTTTGGGTGTTTGTGTTGTGGGTAGATGTGACGCTCTGATGACTACGCCAGATGGAGTAGGGAGGAAGAGTGTGTCCCATTTGACACTTTTCTCTCCTTGTATTTCTCTCTTCTTCCTCTCCTTGATGCTCTTGTTGCTATTACTGCTAATTCTGTTGTTGTTGCTGGTTGTGCTGTTGACACTGTTGTTGTATTTTTTGCTGTTTTTGTTGCTCTTAGTAGTGGTGATGGTGGTGGTCCTGCTGATAGATCTTGTGTTCGTGGTGGTAAAAATTGTTTCTGCCGTTGCTGCTGTTGTTATATTTATGTTGTTGTTACTGTTGTTGTATTATTTGAGCTGCTGCCATACTTATACTATCAGTCTTTTTCATTTCATATTTTCATCCAGTACGTCTCCCTCCTCCTCTTCCTCCTCCTGCTCCTGCTCCTCCTCCTCCTCCTCCTCCTCTTCCTCTTCATCCTACCCCCTCCCCCCACCATCTAATACACACACGATGTTTACAGTGTCTCCTTCCCCCTTAAAATATGGAATTTATAATACACAAAACCCACAAAAAATCTAATATTAAATTTCCCAAGATGGATGTGCCCTCGGAATTACATTTTTTTTTCCGAGGAGGAGGAAGAGTATGAGGGGGGGAAGAGAAGGGGGAGGAGGGTGGGGAGGGGGGCAGGGGAATGGGGTGGGGGAGGTTAGAAATATAAAACCTGTGACATATGGCAGGGTGAAGCAAGCAGGGACGTCATGGTGTTGAACGCTCGGCTTATGAAGGGCTATTTCCCCCTTGATAAAACACTGGGATGTCGACCCTACCAGCTGTGGAGGATTAGCGTTATTTTGCCTCGCCACCTTAGTTGAGCTGAGTCGCGCCAGGCATCCACGATGGAAGGAGGAGGTGGAGTAGGAGGAGGAGGAGGAGGAGGAGGAGGAGGGAGGAGGAGGAGGAGGAGGAGGGAAGAAGAAGAAGTGGAGAAGAAGGGGAAGAAAGTTGATCGAGTAGGAGTGGAGAGGAGGAGGAAGTGAGAGGCAAACTATGAAACGAGAAAGGACGGAATAGGGAGGACAGAAAGAAGGAGGAAGAGAGGAGGGAAGTGAAGATTGAAGAACTGGTGGTGCAAGAGAAAATAATGGAGGAAAGAAAGAATGAAGGAGAAAAAACAAAGAATTAAGAAAAGAAAAAGGAAATAAATAAAGAAAAGGAAGATATTTGTGATAAATACTCTCATCCTTTCCTTCCTACCTTTATATTGCTTGCCTTCCCTTCCTATATCCCTCCCTTTCCTCCTATTTCCATCACATCCCTCGTTACATCCCTCCCTCCCAACTCCCTAAACCTTCTCTACCCTCCCTAAAATCCCTCTCTACCCTCCTGACCTCCCTCCCTCCCTCTCTCCCTCACCACCCCACTACTCCCCCCTATAACTCATGGTCTTCCCCAAGAGTCTCTTATGGGTGATATAGATCAAGGCGTCCTGAGTGTTTGTTTGGAGTACATCCTCCTCCTCCCTCCTCCTCCCCTCCTCCTCCTCTTCCTCACGGGTGTTTTCTCTGATGATGCACCTCGTCCTTCAAGGGTCACCTTTTGTTCTCGTAGCTCGATAGTTACTTGTGGTTTAAGAGTAACCATTCTTTTTGTTCAAGTATCATCTAATTAAGTGAGAGTTTATAACTTAGCTGAGGTTATTTCAAATGGCTTTAAAAGAGCTTCAAGAACCAATAACATCGCCAGGACTTGTTTTTGGCCTGAATATCTTCTATGGCATTACAAAAAAAGAAACTGAATGTTAATGTGCAGTATCGACTATCATCCACACTCAAGTCTTTACAAGTATTAAAACAAAAGTTGGAGAAAAGACACAACCCTGCAGTACTTCGGAGGTTGGTGTCAAGAAGGCAGGTATGACCCACGACACCTGGCGGCCCTCAAAGATGCCACCATCAGGGATTATGTGATATCTATAGTCTCTCTGAGGATCCACCGGGGTCGTGGAGCTTCATAGGCTGATTCATGAAGCATTGAGTCAACCACCTCCTTGAACTCAACATACAGTAATTAATGTTCATAATAAATTGAGGTGTGATGAACTGGACAGCTGTTGACGACTTGGGTATATGACTCAGGACCTGTTTATGATATAGAGTCGAAAATTTAACTGGTTTCGAATCCATCTGAGCAACACCGAATACAGTACTGAACCAGGACTCTGCTACAGATAAAGTATACCTTTCATGATATGGAAGAGATTAGAACCTTTTCCAATCACCAGATATAATTAAACCTCTGTGTTAAACTACAGACACAATCCTCCAAAAAATTTATCCAAATCCTCCCCAAAAAAGAAGACCATAAAACACGCCTCCAAGATCTTATTGAAACCCACATTCTATATTATTTTACCCTACAAGAAAGATCTCCCACGACGAAAAATAAAACCAAAAAAAGGGGGGATAAACTAAAAGGCAATTTGGTTCTCATGCATGGCTGTGTGGCAGAATCTGAAAATGCATGCTCATGAATATAAAGAGGAAGCAGGAAGTTTTATACCAAGACCTCCCTCCGGCCAGGATTTGCAGCGTTATGGGGAGGAGGATATTGTGGCTGAGAACACGGTTGAAAAAAAGATTAAATAAAACAATAAAGGATGAAAAATGCGATGATGAGTAAACAAGGTGCAAAAGGAGGAAGAAAGAACGAGGGAAAGAAAATATTGATGATGAAGGAGTAAACACGGAGGATAAAAGGATGAAAATACGATGATGAGTAAACGGGATTGAAAGTGACTTAAGGAAGAAGAATTACGATGATAAAGGAGAAATCACGGCGGAAAACGATGAAAAAACAAAAAAAAACGATTATGTAGTAAGCAGGGCGTAAAAAGAAAAAAAAGAAATGTGATAAAGAGAAGAAAAATAGCATAGCAAAGGATGATATTAAGTAAGGAATCGCTTAAAGGGATTATAATGCATTTAAGGTCGTAGATCCATTGCCTGAGTCGTAGTATAAAGTGTGAAGGATAGAACGTCCACTAACAGGTGTAAGATAGAACGAGGAGAGAGAGAGAGAGAGAGAGAGAGAGAGAGAGAGAGAGAGAGAGAGAGAGAGTTTTGAATAATTTAGATCTGGATAATATTTCATCTCTCTCTCTCTCTCTCTTCAATCCCACCATCTTTAATAATAATGATACTATAATAATAATAAACGAGATGACACCTCTTCTTCCTCCTCTTCTTCCTCCCCCTCCTGCTCCTCCTTCCCCCTTTTTCTTCCTCGCCTCCTACTTGGTATTCCCAGGTAGCGTCTCTTCACCTCATCTCCATATATTAGAGAGAAAAGACACCGCCGCTCCCTCCTCCTTGTCTCTCTACCTTTATCTCTCACCTTCTTTCCCTCTCTCTCTCTCTCTCTCCTCTGTATTGTCACATTCTCCCAGTCTCTCTCTACACACTGTTATCGTCATCGTCTTTGCCTCTATCCCTTCCATGTTTACATTTTTTATTTACCTTTGTTCGTCTTCTCGTTTTTCATACCTATCAATCTTTCTTGATAGATAGATAGATAGATAGATAGATAGATAGATAGATAGACAGACATTAAATAACTCTATCGTAGGCTACAAGTTCACAACGGTACAGAGTGTAGTATACAATGATATATAATCAACTCAACCGCAAGAAAGACATCAAAAGCTTATTATTACCATTGGAGTCTCTATGCCATTAATTGTGTTTCATTAACTTTTCTCAAATACTAATCCTTTTAACGCCAACACAATGTACTAAACGTAATAATACGGAATGTTTACGTATCCGGATCTTCCTCTTACGAACGCCAGATGTTGTTTTATATGGGACTCCACCCCTCGTACCCAGACACTTGAAAACCCACTATACCTGCTTCACTACCACACACACACTGCTGTCGTTTACTTCAACCATATATCCGGGTCTCACTGTCCTCTCACTATGGTCACAAGGGTTGGTTCAGTTTTGATTAACGTAGATGAAATGGCCCGCTGAAATTTCCATCAGTCAGTTTTGCATATATTTTTTTTTTGTTTCTCTGTCTGTCTGTGTATGTCAACTTATATTATCATTTATCTGTCTACTTCTATCTTTCTTTCTATCTGTCTATATATCTATGTCTCTCTGCTTTTTGTACCTATATTTCTGCTTATCTGTCCATTTTCCCTTCTGTCTCCTTATCAATGTATTTTCGTAACGTAATCCAAAACATAAAAGAATTTAACATCTTCGAAGACTAAAAAAAATCATGGAAGAAAAGGAAATGAGATATAAAAACAGTAAACGAAAATAATGAAAAATAATTGAAAAAAAAAACACAAATAGATCGAATAAATAAGAAAATAAGAGAAAAGTGAGAGAGGAAGCACTTGCCTCTTTATGAAAAACGTGGGAGGCGGCCGAGAATTTTCAGCCTCGTAAAAGAAAATGAACAGACTGTGGTGGACGAGAACTTCCTCAGAATTAAGTTTTATCATTTTATTCATTTTTTTTTAACTTCAATTCCTCAAGTGTCACCTAACGCAGGGTACGTTTAGCTTATGTATGCTTAATAATTATTTTCCCGTGACGAGGGTTCTCTTATCTGTGTATATCTAAAATGTCTAAATATTTTCCTAGTTATTTTATTTATCTCTCTTGAGTCTGATAAATATTCGTTTAATTTATGAAGACAATTTTATCCTTCGTTTTATTTCTTATCTCACCTCTTTATATTTATGGTGTTGTTAAATAAAACAAAATTATATAACTCATATTTCTTTTCTTTTTCTTCTTATATCTTATTGAGTTGGAGTTATTTAATGTTATCTGTGTAAGTCTTCCTTTATCTACGAGTTGTTTATTATCATTCTTTGTTATCTTTGTCTTACCTTATTTACCTATATTTGTCTACACTTTAATTAAACCTTTTACATATTATATATCATCCCTATAGTGACAGACAGACAGACAGACAGACAGACAGACAGACAGATAGAAAGATAGATAGATAGATAGATAGATAGATAGATAGATAGATAGATAGATAGATAGATAGATAGATAACCAGAAACATACATGGATAGACAAATAGATACATAGATAAGAAAATAAATAAATACATATGAAAATAAAAAATAAAATAAATGACTACAGAGACACTTAAGTGGACAGCAAGACTGAGTACGTAAATATTTCCTGCCAAAGTGTCTCCTCTCTACGCTAGTCCTTCATCAACGTAAATAAATAGCGTAATATCTGAAAGAGGACGTGAGGGAGGCGATGAGGGAGGCGATGAGGGAGGCGATGAGGGAGGGCACATTGGCGGCGTCCGTCTGGTACGAGATAGAAGGATTTGCAACTCCCTGCAATATAATGTTCATCTTGCCGCAGCATCCAGCCCTCTTGCAATCTCTCATTCCTATGCACGCGCACGCCCCCCCCCCTCCCCCAACCTCTCTCTCTGTCTCTCCCTTCTACCACCCCCTCCCACTATCCTCTCTCCTTTTAATTCTCTCTCTCTCTCTCTCCTTTTAATCTCCCTCTGTCTCTCTCTTCCGCCTCTCTCTCTTTCTCCCTTATCCATTACTCATTATCTCTCTGTTATTCTTCCTCCTATTTGGTTATTTTTTTTGTCTGTCTGTTTATTTTTTTCTCTTTGTTTCTCTTTCGCCTTATTTTATCTTTCATTTTATTATATATTTCCTTTATATTTTTTTCTCTCCATTCCATTATGTATAACGTAATGTAATCTGAAGCAAAATTTAGGTGAATTAATATTTAAGTAATTATTATATAACCGAGATGTATCAAGATGGATTGTCACCTTCCTTCCTCCGCCTATCCTCTTCTCCTTCTTTACCTCCCCATCTTACCCTCCCCCCTCATTCATCCCCAACATTACCTCCCCACCTCCCCCACCTTCCCCCCCTCTTTCTCTCCCCATGTCACACAGCTCACAACACACTCCACTCTCGTCCCCACCTAAAGTGTCTCGTCATGGTTTTTAAATATAAACCTCTCCACCGTGTGTTAGTCCTAAACTATCGGTTTTTATCAGTTTGTCACTAAATTGTTGGTTTCTATTCGCGGTCTCCATCTTGGTTATTGAGTCGTCGGTCTCTAATAGTAATAAGTATCCTGGGTTTCTATTCGTTGTTTGATCATATGTCTCTATTTGTTATCCACGGTTGTCTCTCCTTAGAACATGTGTCTCTACCAGCTACAGTTTACTAGAGCATTTAGCCAGAAATATCCGTGGGATATTCTAGGCTAAATCAAGTTGCTTAGTCTTCGCTCAGCGGCGGACAACATGAACGAATATTTGCTATTACTTTCAACAAACATCTATTAACTCTTTAATATAATTTAAAGGTATGAATTTCCTATTATATTACCAGGAAAAAGAATACCTCGTGAGGGAAATAAAAGAGAACGAATTCGTTTCATTTTATAAACAAAGCGAAAATATATGGCACGAGAGCGTAAAGGGACGAAAAATCGAAAAATTATGTGCCCGAGACAGGGGCAGGAACACCGTCATATATTCTCATAGATGTCACAGCAGGAGCAGCACACCGTCTTCTCATTGGCTGGCTGTTCCTACGGGAGTTGCGATTGGGCGAGGGCGTTCGCGGCCAAGGCGAATCTCACGTCCGAGGGCCGGGGCCTAACTCGCCTCAAAACTTTTCAGTCGGAAAAACGTTGAGATGCGAAGCTTGATTGGTTGAAAAGTTGCTGATTAGTAACTTTTGGGGAGGCAGGAGGAGTTATAATTTCTATAATAACAGATGATATTAATACAGAAGGTCTGGTTAATGAAGCGTGTTGACTGTCAGGGAGGAGGAGGAGGAGTGGGCTTATTGGGTCAGTCAACTTGGGGGAGTGACCGCAGAGGAGAATATAGTGCTAATCTTCCCCGTGGAGTCCAACTAGGGATTTTTTTCTAATTTCGATATGATAAAATAAACATGACAATATCTCACTCTTCACACTGTAATGCCTCGTTAACCGACCTAAAAATAGATCCGGATAAGATAGTTTTCCGATAAAATAGATTGCTATGGTTATTGATGTAGATAAAGAAAGATATTATGTGTAGATAAAACTAACAGTTATGTAAGTTACAGATCACTGGAGGATGAACACTGTATTTGTTTTTTATAGATCTGATATAACAATATTTCGGTTACATAAAAAAAAAACACGATTATTTCTTTTATTTATCAATTATCCTTTATCCTTCATATCATTTATCATTTACAGTGACCCATTATGCTTTGACTATATTAGTTTCAAGTCAGTGTTACCAGATACGTACAACACGTGAGACCTCATTAATCACCTGAGGTACAGTACAGGTAATTAGCAAATAGTAACCCGAAAACAAAAAATACATTTGTACAGTTTGAAAATGTAAATAATCTTCACGTAATCTGTTTTTTATCTGATTACAAAAAAAATCAATTATATAACACATTTAGCTACGTGGAGAGAGATAGATAGATAGATAGAGAGAGAGAGAGAGAGAGAGAGAGAGAGAGAGAGAGAAAGGGGGGAGGGGGGGGAGACTTGAGAACGGGACACAGAGGAGAGAGAGAATGAGATAACTTTATCTCTCTCGTATCTAAATTATCCATCAATTGGCCATCGTACAGTTTCCTCGGCTCCCTAATGAGATCAGTTTCTCAAGATTTACCTGACCAGTTCCTGATCTAATCTTACCAAAACAAGTGAATTTTAGTTGTTATTGTTTTTGTTGTTGTTAATTAAAGAATACAATTTGATCAGGGACAATTATTTACTTAAAAATCATTGTATTTTTTTATTATGTATTTGTCGTAATTATACAGGTAATGTTTAATTAATTATTGATTTGTTTTAAGTTGGTTTGGAGAGGTGTGTGTGTTAGTAATTGTGAGTGTATGTACTGTATGTGGTAGTATGCTGATGATATGTAGGTGTATGATTGTGAATGAGTATATGGTAATGTGATGGTGTTATCTCCGTTGTGAGTTTGTTTTGTATTGAATAATTCTGCCGAACACACACACACACACACACACACACACACACACACACACACACGACAAGAACACTACGCGGGACCAACATACAGACCACAGCACACCAAGTGACCAGTGCCCAATAGGAAGACCAATCATGACAAACAAGAAGAGGAGACCACAGACCAAAACAAACCAAGACCACAGACCAAAACAAACCCCCAGAAAGACCAAAAAAAAACAGACCGTAAAAGACCAACGAACGATGGAGCAGAACGGTAAAACAACAAACAGATCGTAACAGACCAATAGACCAAACGGCAGACCACGATAGACCAAAGGGAGACCATCAGGCTAGGGTCTCCGTGGCGCCCTCTGGAGACGGCCCTGGGAAGTAAATTGGGGGGATCATTTCTTGCTGCTATCAAGCCACGACTATGGTGCTGAGGCCGACAGAATACCACAGCCTGTGATGATGGCCTTCCTCTTGCCCTTTTCTTGTCCATCTTCCTGGCCCTTAGTTCCCCTTGCCCCTTGCCCTTAGCTCTCAGCCCTTAACTCTTCCCTTGTTCTAACTCCTTCTCCTTTCTTGCCCTTATCTTGTCCATCTTCCTTTCCCTTAGTTCCCCTTGCCCTTCGCCCTTAACTTTCACCCCAGTTTTCCCTTATTCTATCCCTCAGCGTCTCTTACCTAAGCCTTGCCCTCTACTACTACTACTACTACCCGTTTCCCTTTTCCCCTAAGCTCTTGCCCCTAACTCTTACCCCCTCCCATATAATCCTTGACTTCTAACTCCCTGTCACCTAACCCTTACCCTTTGCTCTTTGCCCTTTATCCCCTTTCATTTAACCCTTGCCCCTTTTCCAACACCTCCCTTCCTCACAGCCCCTGCATTTTATCCCTATTCCTCCATATTCTCTAATCCTATTATTCCTTCTCTCTTTTCCTCTCTCCCATTCTCTCCTTTATCTATTGGTCTCTTATTACTTTTGTCCTATTTCCTTATTTCTATAACCATCTGTCTCTTTTTATGTGTTTTCCTTGTTTCTCAAAATCTCGTATTATTCACTCTATCACCTCTTACACCTTACATGCTTCTCTGTCTGTCTGTCTGTCTGTCTTTGTTTATCTCACTCGCTCACTTATTTTTTCTCCCTTTCTCTCTCTATGACAACCACAGGAACTATCCCCTAGACCTAATCTCTCTCTCTCTCTCTCTCTCTCTCTCTCTCTCTCTCTCTCTCAGGCTGCGTGTGATCAAGAGAAAACTTTGACCAAGCATGATATTGGTCGTTAAGTTGGGTCAGGCGAGAGACCTTCAGGGTGTGGAGTTATTATTGCCTAGGCCAGGGATAACTAAGGAGGGGGTGGGGGAGAAAAAATGGGTAGGAAAGAGACGGGGGAGAAAATGAGGATAAAAGGAGAAGATCGGGAAAAATGGAATAAAATGAAGTGTAAAGGGTAAGAAATATGGAGAATGGAAAAAAGAAGGGGGGAAGTGGAGGAGAAAGGGAAGGAAAGGACACACACACACACACACACACACACACACACACACACACACACACACACACACACACACACACACACACACACATCAGCAGGCCGAGAGAAAATGGAGTTTAGGAGAAAAGGAACCAAGGAGGTGGTAATCCAAGGAGGGAGATGGTAAGGAGAAAGCAGGAAAATGTTGAAGAGGAAGAATATCAGAACGAGAAATAGGAGGGGGAAGAGGATGGAAATAAGAAGGACGAGGTGTATGAAGAGGAAGAGAATAAGAGGTAAGAGGGAAAGAAAAGGAGGAAGAGGAGGAAATGGAGGAGGAAATGGAGGAGGAAGAGGAGGAAGAGGAGGAGGAGGAGGAGGGGGAGGGGTAGGAGGTGAAGACAGAGGTGTTTTCTGTGTCAACATACAGGAGACATAACAAACACCTAACAGTCTGCCTACGACTTGTACACCAGATGACAGACCCTGTGTGTGTGAGACAGAGAGAGAGAGAGAGAGAGAGAGAGAGAGAGAGAGAGAGCGTTCCCTGATACCCGGGATATAATGAAGCACCAGCTACAAACTCCCACGAGCGAGGAAGGCAGACGACCACCCAAAGCAAAACACCCTCCTCTCTTCCCCCCTCCCCCCCCCTACACCCTTCCCCATCTCTCTCTTTCCTTCTCTCTCACACACACACCTCCTTCCTTCTTTTTGTTTCTCACTCCTCCTCCCCTCCCACGTTTCCCTTCTCTCTTGCTCACTTCTCCTTCTCTCTTGCCTCTCTTTCTTCCCCTCGCACCCGGAACATATTGTAAAGGACCAATTTCAAGTTTGCGTAGAAGGTATCTGAGGCGGCCCAGACCATCGTATTTCCAAGCCGCAGTAATACCAGCAATTCTGATGCAGCCTCAACAACCGCGGGGGAAGGAGGAGTAGGAGGAGGAAGAGGAGGAGTAGGAGGAAGAGGAGGAGTAGGAGGAAGAGTAGGAGTAGGAGTAAGAAGGGTGGGGATCAGGAGAGGAAGGAGGAAGAATAGCGATTAGGAAATGTAGTATGAGAAATATAGAATAGTTAAGGCGAATGCTGTTGAGAACCTAAAGTAGAAGAAGAAAGAAGAAGCAGTAATCTATAGTAGGATGGGGAGGAGAAGGAAAATAAGCAGCTGGAGGAAGAATAGGAGGAGGAGAAGTAGTAGAGGAAGAAACAGAAAGACACACACACACACACACACACACAAAGCGGCAGTACCATGGTGACCCTCGCTCTCTCAGTCGGAAAATGGCACCACCTCACGACGCCTGTAGATGCGCAGGTCATCACACTTCGGGTGAACTCAAAGGAAAAACACTGTCACGCCCAATAAAACAGTTTCGAACTAAATTTACATACGAATAGTGAGGCGAGAGCTGTAGAAGAACCTTGTGGGGGAAAAGGGAGGAAGGAAGTTTAAGGCAAGTCTTAGGGTTATGTTGAAAGGTAACTCCAGTAGTGACCTTTGGAGTAATTACTTGTATTCGTTTTTATAGTGAATATTGTTAATTGTGTGTCTATCTACCATCCCCTTCCTCATAATAGCATATCCATCTGTCATTCTCAACCACAATAACATGTCCATCTCTCTCTCTCTCTCTCTCTCTCTCTCTCTCTCTCTCTCTCTCTCTCTCTGACACGTGTAGTCTTTGGAAAGGCAGTCGAGCAGAACTACAGTACCTTCACCTGCCTCATTAGCAGCCCGACCACCGAGACCTGTCACCTCATTCACTGTAATGAGTGTGGCGGTGTAGTGGTACCCTTCCTCCCCCATCCCCCAATCCCTCCTTCACCCTTCCCCCCACCCCCCATTCCCTCCTTCACCCCTCCCCCACCCCCCATTCCCTCCTTCACCCCTCCCCCACCCCCCATTCCCTCCTTCACCCCTCCCCCTTCCCTCCCTCTGTCACTCACGCAGGGGTAGAGGAGAAGATGGTGGAGAGGTGGAGAGGGTGTGGTGATGGTGGTGGAGGAGAGATGAAGAGGGTCGTGGTTGTGGTGGAGGAGAAGAGGAGAAGGGATTGGAGGAGGGGATGAAGAGAGGTGATGGTGGAGGTGAGGTGGAGGAGGAGTGTGGTGAAGGGGGTAGAGGAAAGAGTGAAGTGAAGAGAGGATTAAGAGGAGATTCAATGAGAAAGAGAACAGAAAGAGAGAATAAGGGAGAAGGCAACACAGTTCATTCCACATGTTTAGAATTCCAGACTGGGATCCCTCACATAGCCCTCACCTCGACGACTGGGCGTGACTGTTGAGTGAGTGTCATGACGGAGGAGGAGGAGAAGGAAGGGGAGGAGAAGGAAGAGGCGGAGAGGGAGGGGAAAGGGGAAAATGGAGGCCTTAGAGTGGTGATGAGAAGTGAAAGAACTTAAGATCGGGGAGATGAGACAGGAAGACAGGAGAAGGAAGAGTAGGAGGACAATAAAAGAGAATGGGGGGATAGGAGAGAGTATGAGAGAATTTGGCAAAATAAGATAAAAATGAGACGGTGAAATAAGCTAGAGTGGCAATTGATGAAGGAAAGGAAGAGTCTGCGTCAAAGAATGGAAGAGAGAGAGAGAGAGAGAGAGAGAGAGAGAGAGACCATCTCTGAATATTTACGTCAACCCCGTGTGGACGCAACGGGTGACAGACACAGGGAGGGAGAAAAGACCCCAGCACATATTTGCTCTTATAACAGGCCAAAGGGCAGGGGTAGGGAGCCTAGGTACTGAACAGTTGGAGGGGAGGGGATGGGCAGACGGCTGGGAAGGGGCTAGAGGGCTGGAGAAGGGGCTAGAGGGCTGGGGAAGGGGCTAGAGGGCTGGGGAAGGGGGTAGGGGGCTGGGGAATGGGCGGTGAGGGATATATATTTACTGGTAGCGGTGATCTCTTTGGCGCCCCTACACGATGGAATGCCTCGACCTACACCGCCTGGCAGTAGATGATAGTGGATAGAAGCTGGGATGATAGGGACTGGGATGATAGAAGCTGGGATGATAGGGACTGGGATGATAGAAGCTGGGAGGATAGAAGCTGGGATGATAGGGAATAGGATGATAGAAGCTGGGAGGATAGGCACTCGGATGATAGAAGCTGGGAGGATAGGCACTCGGATGATAGAAGCTGGGAGGATAGGCACTCGGATGATAGAAGCTAGGATTATAGAGTTTAGGATGATAGGGTGATACAACAGAAGCTATAGGACGCCTCTTAGTACCAACAGAAGGTGCTAGAGTCCCTGTGAAGCGATCGACCCTCCAACTAGTTAAGAACACAAAGGTTAATTGAACAGTGAACACATAACACACCATAACAGTTGAACAAATAACATTACAGCCCTCCCATATATAACGTTTTAAATGTAACTTAAGCTTGTGAGTGATATTAAGATTGAACCTAAGCTGAACCTAAAGTTGAACCTGTCTACACTAAGCGTAATCTATCGTAAACCAATATCTAGCCTATCCTATAAAAAACCAAGCTTGAAAATCACCCATAATCTAAGCTTGATCCTATCTAAAACCTAACCCTAATCATAATGTAACTTAGCACTTAAATATCGGTTGACGTCAAGGACCAATCAAAGCACGTGACGCCCTCAAACGCGTGGATTTTATTTTTCAGCGGCAGAGGCTTGGTGAAAGGGAGAGCGCGTGATGTGTGTGTGTATACAATGTGTGAACACTGTTTAGCGTTGTTTGTAAATGGCTGCTACGCTGTTCCTCCCTTAGTTGGTTTAGTAACTGGCGGATGTAGACAGTCTTAAAGAGATTGTTTTCTTGGTAGTAGCGATGGTAGACAAGTAGACAAGTTGACAAGACGAAGGCATGGTGATTGTTTTCATTAGATCAAGATAGAGTGGACGTGATCGGAACTATGATACGTACATAAACCGAAGGATAATGAGCATTTTTATACGATCTAAGAATAGTTGTTTAAATAATCAAAGCGAAACCTTTACGTGACTTTGGTTAATACGTTGATTTACCACAGTGAACGTCCGAAGCAAATGCCATCCTTAATTGAAATGGTAAAGGGGCTATAAAGGGTGAGGAAAGGGTGAGAGAAGGGTGAGGGAAAGTGAGGGAGAGATCAAAGAGAAGGAGAGATAGGGTGGAGGAGAAAAGGGAGGAGATGATAAAGGGTGGAGGAAGAAAGGAAAATAAAAGGAAAAGAAGGAGTAGAAGAAGAAGAAGGCAAGATGAAGAAGGAGAGTGAAGAAAAGGGAGGGGAAGTAGAGGAAAGAGAGAAGAGGAAGGTGGGAAGGGGAAGGGTAGAATAAGAAGGGAGGGGATGGTAGAGGGGAGAGAGAGAGGAGGTGTGAGGGGAAGAAGAGGGGAGACAGTAGACAGGACTCCCGGCAAGACGATGGCGCCCTAGAGATTACCCTCAACCCAAGCCTTGAATTTATATGAAATATACTGCTTTCTTCCCCTCGTCCCTCTCCCCCTTCACTGTCCCACTCCCCTCACACCTCCCCTCCCTTCCCCTCCTCCTCCCCTTCCATTCACTCTTTCACTCCCCTCACTCTCTCACTTCCCTCACTCTCTCTCTCTCCCCTCACACTTCCCTTCCCCTTCCATTCACTCTTTCACTCCCCTCACTTTCTCACTCTCCTTACGCTTCCCTTTCCTCCCTCTCCCCTTCCCCTACCATCCCCCTCCCCTCGCTTTCCCCTTCCCCTCACTATTTCCCTTCCTTTCCCCCTACTCTCCCATCACACTATCCCTCAGTATCTCTAACTTAGGTTTAGAGAGAGAGAGAGAGAGAGAGAGAGAGAGAGAGAGAGTACCTTACTTGGAAAGAAACAACTACAGTAGCGTAATCTGGCGGTCCGTGAAGACACAACGCACAGTTATTGCACCGAATCCTCTTCCTCTTGTTCTTCCTTTTCCTTTTCCTCCTATTTCTCTTGTTCTTCCTTCTCTTCCTTCTATTGTTCCTCCTCCTCCTCCTTCTTCTTCTCCTCCTCCTACATCTCCTCCTCTTGTTCTTCTTCCTCCTCTTCACAAGAACCAACACAGCCCACGTGTGTCCCCTTTTAGCTATACATTCCTGAGGGGATGTATCTCTAGCGGAGGGGAGGGAGGGGGAGAGGGGGGAGTCTTAGATGTTGGGGGTCACGTAGCTCCTCTCAAAGACACCCCCCCTCCCCCTTAACCCCCCCCCCCCGCCCCTCATGAGTAAATTATAAGGCGGCTTCCCATTTTCTTTTTACTCTTTATTTCCTTTTTGTGTCTCTGTCCATTTTCTTCCCTTCCCTAGTCTCATTTATCCGTTTTTTCTCTTTTGTTTCCATTCTTCTAGTTTCCTTTTTTTCTATCTTTGTTTTTATTTATCTTTCTCCATCTTCTCACTATTATATGCGAGATGGAGGGGTGAGGGGGGGAAAGGGGAGAAGGAGGCGGAGGAAATAGGTGTAACAGAGGATGAATGAAGGAAGGAAAAGGTAGGATGTAAGGGGAAAATGGAAGAGGCTAGAGGAGGGAGGAGAAGGAGGAGGAGGAGGAGGAGGAGGAGGACGAAGAGATGAGGAGGAGAAGGAAGAAAAGAGAGAGGAGGTGGAGGAGAGAGATAGAAAAAGAAGAGGTGCGTAGCGGAGGTGTGATGGCCAAATGTGCCCCCACCCCCTTCTCATCCACGTCTCTAAGTGGGGAACGACTCGTAAACAGAACATAATGGTCACTGGTTTTTGACACAGCCTCACGCCCTCGTCTCCTACACGGGCAGATTCGTCGATTACCTGGTATTAAATGACTCATGATGTGCCACTAGTTTGATGTTTTATAGGAACGAGCAGTTAGTAGGAGAAACACCAAGGATCATGACGCGTGTGGGTGGGTGGTTAATTTTTTCTGCGGTTCTTATTTCTCCATTTCCTTTCCTAGTGGTCTCTCTCTCTTTCTCTTTGATACCCCTTTCTTTTTCTTTCTTTCTTTCTTTCTTTCTTTCTTTCTTTCTTTCTTTCTTTCTTTCTTTACCTATCTCTCGTTCTACCTACCCTTGTCTATTCAATTTCCAGGCTCTCTCTCTATCTATCTGCATCTCTGGCAAGCCATCTATTCTTGAACTATCTTTAATAAAAAAAAAATATCCGACGTGTTTTTGCCTAACTTCACTTACAGTACAACCACCAGTTTAAACTCTCTTCATTTCCAACTCTTTGCTCCTCCACCTGTTTGTTGATTTCTTGTCAGTGGTTTATGGTTCGTATTATGATTTTATCGCCGGCAACAAGATTCATGCGAGTGTTTAATAAGGGTGAAACTGAGGCGGAATTCCTGTGATAGATTTTGGTGTGATGTTGAGGACTCTCTCTCTCTCTCTCTCTCTCTCTCTCTCTCTCTCTCTCTCTCTCTCTCTCTCTCTCTCTCTCTCTCTTTCGTGCCCTTTTATAGTACTTAGAAAAAAATAGGGAAAAAAATCAGTGTTTGCTAATGTCCCAGCGAGGTTTCTTCATAACTTAAGACATTACTGAAGATCATGATGTCCTTGGGAAGTCGACTCTGTGTGGGGTAATCAACGAAGACATACGTGGCATAGTGAGCTCCTCTGCTTCAATGGATCAACTTAACATCTTGTCTCTCCACGTTTTTTTTTAATATTAAAAAAAAAAACCGAAAATTACCCAAGTTAAAAGAAAACCAGGAAGACATCTGGATATTCACGACTTTTATTTTTTATTGATCTCGGGAAAATATAAAAGTTAAAACAAAAGCCAACAAATGCAACAAGGACCCAGGATATTATCACAAAATATATATAGTGTTTCTCTCCTGACAACAGCGACCCACAGCAGGAAAAGGGAGACGATCATTAATGGGCTAAACTACATGATCCAGATGGGTTCTGCTGTGTCTGTTTCTATGTGTTTTTTCAGTTACTTTGAGTTTCATCTGTGGTGTTGGAATATATTAGTCATAGTTTGTTTACGTTGTGTTGTCTGTGTTTGTGGTGAGTCCTTTGGGTTTTCACTTGTAGTAAAAAACATATGTGGTTTGTTTGTGTTCTTTGTCATTGTGATTTGTGTTTCTCGTTGTTTTTGGTTTGTCCGTGGAATTCCCTTACAGTTGCACGTAGTTTATGTGTGTTCATTTGCTGTCGTTCGTGGGGAGTCTGTGCCTGGCTTCTATGACGAAGACAAAGAGCTAGACAGACAGACAGACAAACAGACAGACAGAAGACAGGCAGACAGACAGAGGAAATATATGCGAGAGGGAGGCTGGGAGAGATGTTAGGGCAAAAGAGATGAGGGGAATGTGAGGGGGTAAAAGGAGAGAGGGGAGAGTTAAAACTGAGGGGAAGGGTGAGGGTATTTTGAAATGCAACACGAGGCGGGAGAGAGAGAGAGAGAGAGAGAGAGAGAGAGAGAGAGAGAGAGAGAGTCATGGGGGTTATAGGAGATAAGAGGTAAAGGGAAAGAATAGGGGATGGAAAGGAGGGGAAAAGAGGGGAAAAGAGGGAAGAAAGGCCTACGTGAAACATGTCTCGGCCGCAGTTTTAAACACCAACATCTTCAAAGGGATTATACCCAGCTTACACGAAAAGTTACTTGACATTTTTTTTTTCCTCGTGCTGTTTCTAGGCATTTCTGTAGGACTGTGGGGGAGGCTGGGGGGGGGGGGTGCTGGGTATGGAAGAAGAAAGAATTAATACCTTTATCTTCTTATTCTTCTTCTCATAGTTTTCTTTCTTCTTACTTCCCCTTTTCTTGTCATCTCCTTTTATCCTCTCTCTTGCTGTTATTATTGTACTTCTTCTTCTTCTTCATTTTCTTTTCTTGTTCTTGTTTTTTACCTCCTCCTGCTCTTCTTCCTTTTAGTTTCCTGTTCCTCTATCATCTATATTTTGTTCTTCTGATTCTTTTCTTCTCCTCATCCTTCTCCTTCTTTTTCCCTCCTCTTCTTTCTTCTCTTCCCTTCTCATCTTTTTCCTCCTTCTCCTTTCTTCCTTCTCTTCTCCTCCATCTCCTCCCTTTCCTTCTCCTCCCTTGTCCTCTTCTTCTTCCTCCTTCTCCTTCTTCAACCTCTTCCTTCCCTTCCCTTGTCCTCTTCTTCCTCCTCTTCCATCTCTTCATTTCTCCTCGTCTTTATCCTCGTCTCCTTTAAGGTGGTATTTGTAATCACAGTAGTAAAACAGGTGAGTAGTTCCACCTTGATCAAAATATTTATAAGGTTGGGCAGGTCCGTCAGGGTAAGTGGTCGGTTGCCAGCATGAGCGAACCCACGACAATCTGGCGCTGGTGTCTCTCAAACGTTGGCTTGTTAAATTTCTCCCTAATCTGAAGTTACACACACAGACACAAAATGCATATGTAACCTCTCCACACATCCACATATACACACAAATTTACATATGTAGTCATGCACACAGATACAAAAACACACACATTTACATATGTAGCCACACACACACACACACACACACACACACACAAATTTACATATGTAGCCAAACACACACACACACACGCCAGCTGGCACCCGCAACAGCTGGAGAAATATCACCGCGTAAGAAATGGCGACTGGCTTGGCTCTGTGTGTGTACACCCCAGGCCAGCAGGGTGCCCGCTAACACCACCACAACTACACCAAAAAAAGAAAAGAAATAGCAACAGCAACAAAGTGGTATTTTCCCTCCATACTTATATTTTTCCCTTCATTCGTAATATTTCCCCTTCACAAGTAAGATTTTCCCCATCGTTCATACTTGTAATTTTGACTCATACGTTTTCTAGTCTTGCTCCCCACCTCCCCCTCTCCACCACCCTCACACACCCCAGTCTTACTCCCCACCTCCCCGTCTCTCACCACCCTCCACACCCCAGTCTTGCTCCCCACCTCCCCCTCTCCACCACCCTCACACACCCCAGTCTTACTCCCCACCTCCCCGTCTCCACCACCCTCACACACCCAACAAAAAAAGGATCTTTATGACAATCTCTCGTTATCTCAAGACATACCTTGTGTGTCCCAGAAGTGGTACCAGGTGATGGATAACTCCGATAAGACACAAGAAACGTAATGATAACCTGCAATCGTTTGTCGAATGATCTCTCTGTCTCTATGTCTGTCTATCTGTTTGTCCCTGTCTGCCTCTATATACTACGTGTCATTTATCTTCCGCTGTCTTCCTGTATTGCTCTCTGTCTGTCTGCCTGGAATATTTAATCACTCCCTAATCAAAAGGTCTATTGTTTCCCCCGCTAATTCGTACCCTCACCGTACCCTCACCGTACCCTCACCGGACCTTCACCTGACCCTCATCGGACCCTCACAGTTCTAACGGCCCCCACGAGGTGCTAAGTGAGAGGCATCTCTGGAACAGTCATCGGACATCCCAAACACGAGGTGGTTAACGAGGTGACAACTGAACTCAAGATAAACGCAAAATCAGTAAAAGATTGGAATGGCAATTGCTTCCCGCCAACTCATTAAAGGTTTTTTAATGTACCTCAGCACCCCTCTTCCCTCTCTTCTCCTCTTCCTCTTCCTCCCCAACACCCTACCTCTCCTGACTCCATCCTTTGCCACTTAAAAGATACTGAGAGCCATTTAATTCGTGTTAAATACTTACACCATCAAAATTCTCGCCATTTTGTACCTTGAAAGACGCTAAGATGACCGAGACTAAGACAACTAAGGTCAACATAGAAAACGGTGTGGTTGGTCCAAGTAAGCCTAACTCCGAATGACGTCACCTCCGCTTGTGAACTGTGATTGGTTAATAGAGATGTGACTTGGGTTACAGAAGCCGCCGTGTAGTGTCGACTGTTTGTGTTTATATACAGATTAAATTTCAGATGTATTTTGCGAGTTTTTTTTCTATGTTTGTTTGTGTATCAATGTTGTATCATATTTCTGTTTTGTTTTTATGTCAGTACGTCTATCTTTCTATGTTACCTGTCTGTTTCTTTATTTTTCTTATCTCTGTCCTTCATCTTAGGTCAAATAAGTTTCAATTCGTCACTTTCTTTTATTTTTATTTCTCCTACCATTTCCTCACTCTTTTGTTTCCTACTCTCCATTCATCTTCTTCCTTCTCTCCCTCCCCTTCTTCCCATCTTCTCTCCCTACCTTCCTCCTTCCTTCCTTCCTACACTCCCTCCCCTTACTCCAATCGTCCCTCCCTCCTTCCTTCACTCCCAAGCCATTAAGACATATGGGCAGCAAAAGACATCATGAGCATTTATATCTCATTACCATACACCATTAGGACACATATGGAAGCCATTAGTCTCATGACATAGACGAAAAACACGTGTGTTGGGGACTGAGGCTCTCCCACTCTTCCTTTGTTGTGATAGAGAGAGAGAGAGAGAGAGAGAGAGACAGAGAGAGAGAGAGCGTGTTCGAAAGACATAAAAAGGAAGCGAGAGAGAGATAGGGGACAGAGAGAGACAGGTAAAGGGACATACATCTATATAAAGCACAGATACATAGACAGAGACAAACGGAAAAAGAGATAGAGAGCGAGACAGAAATAAAACGAGAAAGAGACTCAAACAGACAGAAAGATAGAAAGAGACTATTAACTACGGGTTTTGCTTGGCACAATCAGGCCCTGTGTCACTAATGATTGCCAGGCCCCTCTGGTATATGCAAGGGAAGGACGAGGGAGGGAGGAGGAGGTGGGGGTGGTGAAGTTGGCACTAAGCTCTCATAAACGTGTTACTGTGAGTGCCACCCACTAGACACGGGTCACCACGTAGCGTAACACCCGTCTTGGCAATCTGCAGTGGGTGATTGCGTAATTTAAGACATCTGGTGTATAGAATGATAAAGCAGAGGAGGGAATAAAGAGAGAGGAATATACGATTGGTTTTCTTCATGTATGTCTATTCTCTTCTTTCTCTATTGTTTATTCTCTCTGTTTCTCTATGTCACTCTATCTCTGTTTCTGTCTGTATGTCTCTCATTATCTGTGTGTTTGTCCTTTTATCAGCATCTCTCTCTCTCTCTCTCTCTCTCTCTCTCTCCACATAAGCACCTGCCAACGTACCCTCGCATATTTTACACGCTGAGTTAAACCAGATTCAGGTAAAGATAAACCTAAGCCCGAGGAGTTTCCATGCAAGGTTTACCACAGTACGAGTCTTTTGTCACCTGTCTCTCGGTACTGTGGTATAGTGGCTTTACCTGAGCTTACCTGGGGAAAATTAATGATGTTTACCTGTGCTTTGACAACTGAATCTCCTCGCAGCTCCGATGGCCAGTAATACCTGTCTGTCTGTCTGTCTGTCTGTCTGTCTGTCTGTCTTTCTGCCTGTTGTCACTTGTACTATCATCCATTTAAAATTCCTTCGGTTTATGTATCCCCATAACATGTATTTATACTTTATGTAATGTTTAATTTTTTTCTCCTGCCTACCTAACCTAACCTAACCAAATCTAACTTAACCATACTTTACCTAACCTAAGCTAACCTAAACGAGCTTAACTTAACTGAACTAATTTTATCTAACTTAACCTAACCTCACCTTAGCATCCAGTTGCTCCTCATGGCTGTCTTGCTGACAGGTGATCTCCCACGAACACCTGTAAGGAAAGGGATAATTTATGTATGTAAATATTAATACACCGTGGAGTTATACACACACACACACACACACACACACACACACACACACATACACTCACACACACACACACACAAACACACACACACACACACACATACACACACACACACACACACACACACACACACACACACACACACACACACACACACACACACACTTGAAAGTATCCTAGCATTATAAAGGCAATACAGAATGATTATTACGATTTTAATAAAAAATACCATAAACATCAAAATAGTCGTAATAAACAACAGAAGCAAGAAACATCACAAAGACCATAATAATATTCAAGTGATTTATAGATACCCATCTTGGCCACCCACCCCTATTTCCTTCCCCCCTCTTCCTTCCTTCCCTCTCCGTCCTCATTTATCTCCCCTTTCCTACCCTACCTTCCTCCACTATCCTTCCCTTCCCTACCCATTAACTTCCCCTTTCTACCCATCTTCCTCCTTCCCCCCTACCCATCTCCCCCACCCCTCTCTCTCCCCCTCCCCTACCCATCTGCCTCCCCTTCCTTCCCCCCCTCATCTCTTGGATCTCCGGGGACAATATGATCACTCCCTTAAGCTGTTTATTTGGTCATTTCGGGGGGAAGGAGCGGCCAGTCTTCACAACTTCCAAATTAATAAAGTTCCCCATCACTTCTGTTTTCATTTTCTTCCGCAATTTCTTCTTTTCTTCTCTTTTTTCCTTTTCTCTCAGGGATGATTTTTTTCCTTAATGTATCGTCGCTTCACGAGTTGTTTTTTTCGTTCAGTTTGGCAGATCTGGATTTTTTTCGTTTTGTTTTGTTTTGTGTTTTATGCATCGTTTTAAAGCAATGATTGTTTTTTGTCTGATTTGTTTTTTTTTCCTGTCAGTTTTTTCTGCAACTTTTTATGACAATGATGATGTTAATTACTGTATTTTTTATTATAATGATAATAATGATGATGGTAACGAATGTAAATAAGTAATACAAAATACAAAATAGATACAATTAAATGAAAGAAAAGGAATAGTAAAGGAAGATGGAAGTAAAAAGAAAATGAAAAATAACAGTCCTGGGTGAGGGAGGGAGGCAAGGAGGGGAAGAACGTGGAAGGAGGGAGGGACTGGAGGGAGAAGGAGTAGGAGGGAGGTCGGGTGGGTAGGAGGTGGGGTGGGTAGGAGGTGGGGTGGGTCGGTGGATGGGTTATAGGGGAGGGGACACGGATCATAGAGGGTGGAGGCCTGGTGAACCCTCTGCCAGACATAAGATCATAATACCTCCTCGAATCCTTCATCATACTTGTAAATCTGTTCAGATCTCATTCTAATCACAATCCCAAATGATTAGTCATGGAAATTCGACGTTCTTCAAGACCTGGGGATTAAGTACGAGGGTGGTGGAAGAAAAGGTAGGCGTGGCTAGGCGGAGGAGGCGTGGCTATTGGACTTGAGATATGGTATCAGGTGTGTAAGGAAATATCTGCCGGGGGATTTCGTGAAGTCGTCGTACCGCTCAAAACACACACATACACACACTCACCAACACTTCCACGGTGTAGTTACTTATCTTTAAAGTTTATTTCATCTAATTTTCAAGGGATAACGTAAGTTTATAGTATTACCCAGTGACGTATATACACTAGATTAACCTTCACAGCTTCAACTACAGAGCGTGTGGGAAACCAGGAAAGGCAATCATAGCGTCAACACCAACTGACTTATTTTCACTGGGTGGAGCATCACATAGGAAGCACTGCCGAAGTTGCTAAATTACGTTATAATATTTGCATTTGCATGACTCATAAAAACAAGCACAACAACAACAGCTGATGGTAACAGTTGTAGTTGTAACAGTAATTAAGTAAATAATATTATATTCTAGTCACAATTTTTACTAAAGCGACGACCATAAACATTGAAACGACGACTATGATGACAACACTGCCGTCATCGTTACCAAAGAAAGCAATATTGATGATGACAACAAGAACCAAAACATTAACAGCGATAATGATAACAACAGTAACAGAAATAATAGCAAAAGTAGAGATAAAATTAAAATCAACTGTAACAATAAATAACAAAAACAACAATAACAAAGCAAAAATAACAATAACAGCAGCAACAACAACAATAATAATAGTAGCAACAGCTGTAAATACAACAATATCCACAATAACACCAATAACAATAATAACGATAACAGCAACAATAACACAATAGTAAGCAAAATAATAACAATAGCCATCATTGACAAGTAACAGTAACAACAACAACAATAACAACATCATGAACAAAAGCAAAAGCAGTAATAACAAACAACAACAGCTACCACCACCACCACCACCACTATAACCACCACTACCACCACCACTACTATAACCACCACCACTATAACCACCACTACCACCACCAACCACACCAACAACGCCTCTCAACCCGTGCACCAACTGAAACACACTACCACTAATCCCACCATTCCGAAGTCGGTGTCGCTATCAGGGAATCGAAGGCAGGCTGTGGGGATCAAGGGGCTTGGAACACTTTTATCTGGGCGACGCCACGGGGATGTGTTACACCACTTTAACACGGCCACTTGGCAACTTGCTGTGTTCGGATTTCAAACTTTGGGATTAAAACTCTGCGCAAGAGAGAGAGGGAGGGAGGGAGGGAGGGAGGGAAGGAAGATAGGCGGGTGGGAGGGAGGAAAATAAATGAGTTTTGGAGAAATTACCTCAACGATGAAGTGAAGCGAGATGTTTTGATGTACTTTTATTATTATTATTATTATTATTATTATTATTATTATTATTATTATTATTATTATTAGGTTGTGTTAATGTGTTTTTAAAGTTGATAAATATAGTCAGATAATATTTTAACTCATGAATATTGCTATTTTTTAAATATATATTACCAGCACTGTTACTATGCGGAATAGAGTTAGTTAGTTGTATAAAGCTTAAATATTCTCTTAGAAGAAAACGAACGAAAGAAATTTTAGTGTATCTTTAAAACTAAAATGAAAACAAGCAGTAGAAACATTTTATAAATAAAAACCGAGTGAAAAAATATTAAAACTTTAATTAAAAATAATATGTTCATTTAAAAACTTTGAAAATAAAATAGGTTTATGATTTTTAAAACGTAAACAGAAAACAGCTGATGTCCGACATGCCAGATGAATGACGTGTTGAAGCGTCATAACACCCGAGTCACGACCACCAGGGTAATGATGGTAGCACACACACACGTTAAAAAGGCTCAGGTATGCACATCATGGCAGTTAACAATCACCCTAATGGCAATTTATGGTTAACACTGTCTCCCCCCCCCCCTTTCCCCTCTCCTCCCTCGCCCGCAAAAGATATATCACCTTAAATATATAAGGTATATACTGTATATATCGACACTAACTTAACACGACACTATCCACATATGACACTATACTCACATGACACTATTGTTACATGACACTGTCCTCACATGACACTATCCTCACATGACACTTCCCTCACATGACACTTCTCTTGCATGACACTATCCTTACATGACACTACTCTTACATGACACTATCCTCACATGACACTACAATGACACTGACACTACTCTTACATGACACTATCCTTATGACACTACCCACTTATGACACCATCCCTGTGACATTGCCTCTGTCTACCCAGCAGTATTTGGGAACCTGGATGTTAATCGATTTGTAGATCGTATTCCGGGGTAATGGTTAGCCAGTGCAGTTGGCGAGTTGTCCGGTCTTCTCGGACTATTCCTTGACACTGGGTAATGGAACTCGTTAACTTAGGGTGTGGTTGTTGTGTTGGCGACAGCTTCTATACCTTAAACAAATTCACGCCGAGGTGGCCCTTGGGCCGGCCATCCTCGTTACACGAGGGGCATCCATTATTATTATTATGATACCATGGTGTACATCATACGTTCGTTCCTTCTGTGTGTGTATAAGGTAATTATCTCAACGTGTTTTATACTCAGTGGCAAGAAATCGTAATGATAATAAATAGGTAAAGAATTTTATGAATAAATCTTCCTTTGAAATAATAAAATACGTTTCCTGTAATTTATTTTATTTATTTTATTTTACTGACAGAGTTGTTGTTAGTAATTTGTTTACGAAAGAATGTATATATAATCCTTAGTGTTGGTGTATGTTATGTATATTTTGTCTCAATCGTTATGATATACATATACATACAAAGACGATTGAGAAAAAAATAATCAAAGGAAAATAAGGAAGTACTAGCAATAATAAAGAAGAAATATGTGGAAATAGAGATAGGATAGTAAAGATAGAAATAAGGAAAACCTTAGATAGATGAAGAAGAGAGAGGAGAAGCAAATGAAAAATAATATGAAATAGAAGAATACACAAGGGAAGGAGGCCAGGGTGAAGTGAGATGTCACATCAAGGGAAGCCAGAGGTGGTGTAGGAGGCCAGGGGTGGTGTAGGAGACCAAGGGTGGAGTAGGAGGCCAAGGGTGGTGTAGGAGGCCAAGGGTGGTGTAGGAGGCCAGGGAGAGGTCAGAGGTCATCATCAGGGGTGGCACGTCGTCTCCCAGGATCCTTGATACCGATCGTCAATCAAGACTCACACTGCCTGCCATTCTCTACGTCGCCTTCCCCTTCCCAAACTTTTTTCTCTCTCGTTTTTTACTTTTCGAATTTATTTCGTCCACGATTTCCGTCCGTTGTGTTTCGGTCGATCACATTACGATATTGTGTGCTCGATTTTTTTTAAGGGGTCATAGATTTTATGTTTAATTCTTTTTTTTCTGTTTTTCTTAATGAAGTATTTTTTATTTATTATAATTGAAATATTTACCGAGTTTGGATTTGTTTATAATGCATATGCAGTCAAGTGAGCGTTGTGATATTTGTGGTGGTAGTTCATGGTGGTGGCGGCAGATGGCGGGAGTGTTCGTCTGGTGTTTGGAGTGTAGACCCGTCCGACCATCGTCCTCCTTTCAGCCCCCCTCCCCCTCCACTTTTACGGATTTTTCTCCGCTAATATTTCCCCGTTCACAAACGTGCTCCAAGTGTCCGGATGGTTCGGAAATGTCGAGAGGAAAATATTTGGAATGCCGTGTGCCAGGGTTGTGGTGTGTGTGCGTGCCTGGACGTCAAGGAGTAACAGCCACGGAGGACCCACGACACGGAGCTATGAGGCAGCCGTCGGTCGAGGCACACGCGTCCCTACCGTGCTGTGGAGACGTTCAGAGCCTCCTGCCCCCCCCAGCAGTAAACACGGCTATTCTCATCGCTAATGTGGCACTCTGAGGCTCTTCCGGAGTCACCAAGAGCCTTAAGAAAATACCGGTGGACGGCCAACCTAGCGGAGCAGCGCGGCCTTCTTGTTTGGCTTACGGCACAGGTAAGGTCCCCGGGGTGCCGCCTCTTATTTAAGTTACGACAGAAGCGTCTCTAAAAGCACCAAATTGGCTTATTTTACTGCTATAAGGACAACGTAGATATTTCACGAAAATTTACTGGTATAGAATCATTCGTTTATTTTCTAATTTAAACAAATTTGACTGTATCATCTAGTAATAGCATTTTCTTATCTTAGAAATTTTCTGTAGCGTTCCTATACATTATATGCTTGTATATTCAGTCATACATTACGCTTATATACTGTATGTATATATATATATATATATATATATATATATATATATATATATATATATATATATATATATATATATATATATATATATATATATATATATATATATATATATATATATATATTGGCTGACCTGTAAAAATCAGTAGAGTTAAACATTCACTTTAACTTCGTTTCAATACAACACCACAACTCATAAAAAAATATAAAAACAAACGTGGCGATATCTGGGCGATATATTCTAACCATTTAAAAACTGCAGAAAATAAATTACTAGGGACTCCTTAATGATGTTTGTGGTGCAGGTTTAAGTAAACACCGCCGGTCACCCATCATAAAGCACATGTTCCTTAATAACGTCGGTTTTATTTCGCTTAAGCAAACAAAAATTATTACTATCTAGGATAAATAAATAAAAATTTCACATTAAAATACCCGCCCTAAATGTAGGCAGACAGTCAGACACACGAGATATATTACTATTTTTTGCGGTGAAGAAATACGCGACAGCCGCTTCATTAACAACTTTGATCAATTATACGATAAACTAGAATATTTTACCTTATAAACAATTTAGTCTTGTTGCCCCTGAGAGATGGCGGGAGCTGGGAATATTTCTCAGCGCTATTGCTCTTCAATTTCTTGTCTTAAAAACTGGGTATATTTCCTGCCTTTTGTTTTGAGAATTATTTCATAGTTTGTTTTATCTCCATCTACTGTGAGAAGCTTGAGTCTGTCTTATTATTCTTTCCTTTTCTTGTTTAATTGTTTATTTATTAAATTTTCATTATTTTTATTTATTTTAATCACTGTAACGCGTAAAAATATAAATATCATAATAAAGAGATAAAAAATATTACAATTATCATCAATATATTACAATAATTCAGAAACACATATTCAAAATGAAAGACAATTCTTCATATATGTCTGAGAAGTGTTTAATAATTTTTCTATTTTTCATTTCATCGTCATTAGTTTCGCCATTTTAATATTTCTTCTATTATTAAAATTTTCTTCACTTTAATAAGAGGAATATAAACACACACACACACACACACACACATACACAATGAACCAGGCGATTTATATTATTCTACCATATTTTTAGATTTATATTAATGAGTCTCCTCTCTTTTATTTCTATACTCTCTCCCTACACGAATATATACACATATAAACAATAATATACTCAACATAGCTCTATAATACTCTATCATAATATGGCTACAACATTATAACACTTCCTTTATATATCCTAATATATTTTTGTTTATTGTTTTCATCGCTGGGATATATTATTTCTGTTTACTGTTCATCTTCGCTTTTGTTCACATATCTCGTATACCCAAACATGTATCACAACACGCGTATATGGTTCCGATAAACTATATAAAGCAAAAATATGAATTCCTTAATCACTGATATTTATTTTTTCTGTTTTCTACTATTATTTCCTTTTGTTTTCTTCGCCTTGTACATAAATAAAAAGTAGGTTTCGTAATTTTTTATATTTGTCTTCATTGTTTCTTGTTTATCTCTTTGTTTATCCTCATTTCTTTTTATTATTTCCTTTGATTCCTTCTCCATATACACAAGTACACACGAGAGTCTTCTAAGTTCTTCATATTTCCCTTAAAATCATCACATTTCTCCGTTATTTCTTATCCCCGACTTTTCTTTACCTTATTTTCTTTCGCAATATTCGTCTACTTTTTTTTAGTATAGCCCTAAACACCACACACACATATATATATATAGAAACTACAATATATACCTCAGTCCACCACGGGAGAACATATCCTCCGTCACCTACAACACCGCCTACGAGCTTGTGACTACAGGATCTGACCTCCTCTACCTCACAGCACAATAAAACAACGCATCTATCACTTTCCTATTTTTTTCCCATGGTTTGTAACTCACTTTTTTCCCCTGTTCTATGGTGGGTACAGATCTCCGTTTTCCCTAGGCCGCAGACCTCCTCCAGCCTCGACAGGCCAACACTTAGAGCCCGCACCCGCATTAGCATAAATCGTAAATATGCAAATTTCAGTGGTAGGACTCGTTTTTACCTTAAGCCCTTACCACCAGGTTGTATATATATCCCAGGCCCGGCAACGGTCTGGTTCTCCGGAGGCTGAGTTTTTGTATATACTAACTCTTTCAGCACCGCACGCCCAGAGTTTGTGTGTCCTGAAGTGTAGGCGACAGGGGAGGTTTTTTTCACTTTCAGTAATGAGGGAGAGAGACATACGGACAGACAGACAGACAGAGAGATAGACAGTGGTCACTTTGGTCTTCAAAGTCTATAGACAACTGAAAATCACACAGAATAATTATTTAAGTACTTTTGAGAGAGAGAAATTATAGTGTGTTTCAGAAGCGACAATGTACTGTACAAAATTGCGTATAATCGCTAATATTTTGTAATGGCGGTCACTGTAACGCATTTTTCTTTACGCTAGACACATTAAAAGACCATTTACTTTTTATTTTTAGTGTGGAAACGTTATAAAACTAATATATTGATGATAAGTAGTTTTTTCCACGCAGTTCTGTGGGTGTTTTAATTATGTTAACGGTGACGACTTAGTTCTCATAAAGTTATTCTTACAGATTAGTTGAAATAGTTACAACTTACGCTGTCTACATAATTGGGTAATTACGTCATTTGCTGTTTTATTTATTAGTGCTGCGGTATTGTGTTAGTGGTTACTGTTGTGTTGAGTGATGTAAGTGTTTCCATAAATCGTCTTTAAGGTGAACGTTGTGATGCATTGTATCATTTGCACATGTATAATATTCTTTTTACTAGACTAATATTTTTTTTTATTTATATTATTTTCAGTTATTTATTAGATAATGAATTTCATTCATTGGTATAAAATGATCTTGGTAAAATAGTGTTAGAAAAATATTTAATTGTGGTTCATGTTAATTTTTGTAAAATTTCATGCTTTGAAATTATACTGTATAGAGATATTATATATAATAGCTTTCTGAATATATTGACGTATAGTAAAGTGTTATTTAACATTTCTCACGAGTATGGTAATTAGAAACTGTTGAACCTTATCGTAAATAATACTGAAAAAATATTCTAAAAATCTTAAATTATTTTTATTATTATCATTACTATTTTTGTGTAGAAACAGTTTTAAATAACAAAACCAGATATATTGAAAGGTGAAAATTAATTATTTGTCTAAGAACATAAATTCATACACATTATTCAGATAATATTTCTATACTGTTTAATTTATATACAGGGGTGTTCCATTATACCTAATGTATTTATTTCTATTAATTTATTATGACTGTAATCTGCTCTATATTTTATTTAAATCTATTGAAGGAATTTTATATAATCGGTAGAGTAACGGAAGCAAAATAATAATAATAATAATAATAATAATAATAATAATAATAATAATAATAATAATAATAATAATAATAACAATAATAGTAATAATTGGTCTGGTAATTGATATTTATTCAAGATAATAATGTTAAACTGTTAATAACCTTACATGGAATACAGTAAACCTAACTATCACTAGACAAATATTTATAATAACTCATTTCTATACCTCAAGGTTTTGTATTTGTTGTTTACATATATTTGTATGTTTGGAAATTAGAGTCATCATTAGGGTGCTTCTTCTTATGTAGATTTACTGAATAATGTTATAAAAATTCAGTCTCATTGTTTTGACGAAATTGACTAGTGTGAGGAGCATTAATGAGACCTTGTGTGTGTGTGTGTGTGTGTGTGTGTGTGTGTGTGTGTGTGTGTTTGTGTGTGTGTGTAGGCTAATAGACCATATGATCTCCGTTACCACAAGGGAGGTTCTTTACGTCTCGCCTCAGTACTGGTGTTTATACCTGTGTCAGGTTACCACTATATGTGCCTCGCTGGCTGGCACACACACACACACACACACACACACACACACACACACACACACACACACACACACACACACACATTTTTACAAATGCACATATTTAAACAAGCATTCACGTACACAAGCATATATACAGACACATAATAAATGACGTCATTCTAGGCTCTCATTTCCCTCACTTGTTGTGTGACGTCAAGCGAATCTTCCACTGATCTTGCCTGTCTTCCCTCACCCAGCTGACCGCCTGAGAGCTGGGTAATATAACTTATTCATGTAGTAAGTAATATAACCCATCCACTAATAGCACCACCACCACCACCACCATTAACTACCATTACCACTATAATAGCTATCACTATCGCCATCATAATAACCACCATAAAAATAATAATAGTTACAACCAACCAAACGCAACAACCACAATACTACAACTGATTTTATGAACATCTTCATAATTATCATCACCATCAACAACATCAACAAAAATACCACCAACAATACCATCATCAACAACAACAACAACATCAACAACAACAACAACAATAACAACAACAACCACCACCACCACAACAGTACATGCCACGGTTATGAGTGACGTCACGGCCTCCCTGGTTCAATCCTTCACCCAGGTAGTGAACCAGTGAGCCGCTGCTATATGGAGGCCATCTTGAGTGTACTGGTGACGACAGGTACAGCTGTCGTCACGGATGTTGGTCTGGGGGGGGGTGAGGGGGGCACGGCTATGGTGAAACGTGGTGATGATGGTGATGACAGTGATAATGGTCGTGGTGGTGGTGGTGATGGTGGTGATGGTGATGGTGGATGTGATGATGATGGAATTAGTAATGGTGTGGTGGTGGTGGTTGTGGAGGTGATAGTTGTGGTGGTGGTGGTGGTGGTGGTGGTAGTTTCGGTGCTGATGGTGGTGGTGGGTTATGGTGATGGTAGTACATAAAGTCATCACCTACAACAGAGTCACTATCCAGTTCTTTACAGCAGAAGGTTCGTGTCTCTCAGCATCTTGTAGCTAAATGTAACCCGCCGTGGGAGAGAAGCAAGAGAGAGGAGGTTAAGGTAGTGTAGGGTGGGAATGTAAGGGCAGTGTAGGGTGGGAAGGTGTGGGGTGGTGGGTCCATTTGGGGAGGAGATCAAAGGGGTTACGACCTGAGAGAGTTTACCAAAGGGAGCTTGTGTCCATGATGGGGGCAAAGTACAGCAAAGGGGCTCTCATATCAGCAAAGTAGCAAGGGGGGCGATATCTCTTGGATCACATACCAAACGGGATACAACATCGACGACTGTTCTCAAAGGGTAGTTACATCTTGAAGCGCATGATAAAGGCACGATGCTAAAAAAAGTATCCGGAATGGGGAGGTATTCAGTAGAGTGCACCAAAGTAACCAATGGATAGATAAGATATTCCAACACACAGCAAAAGGGAAGGGGGTCAAAAGGGGAGGAAGGGGGTCAAAAGGAAGGTGTGCGGGTCAAAAGGAAGGTGTGCGGGTCAGAAGGGAGGGAGGGGTCATAAGGGAGGGAAGAGGGTCAAAAGGGAGGGAGAGGGGGATTATAATCATAGAGTACTGTTGCATCTGAGAACGGTACATTGAACAACATAATATACCCGATAAACGTGAGGTGATGGTCACTCCCTACACCAGGTATGTCTAAGATGGCAGGGGACACTATGCATATACCGTCTGATGTTCCTCCGCTATGTGAGGAGTGATTTAACTGCCAAGCTTATCTGGGACACATCGTTATTTTCACCGTCCGAAGTTGGATATATTTGCCTCACTGTCTTTTTCCATCTATGCTGTTGGTCTCGGGATATACAGATAGGAAGGGTAAGGATGGATAGAGAAATAAAAAGAACATGGATTAGATATTTCTTCATAATTCAATACAAACAAATTTATAGACGATGATTAACTTACCACAAACAAATAAAAACAAAGCAAAAATAAAAAAACGTAAGATAAGAAGAAAAATCACATCAGACTAACACATTAATTACAAGATATAAATAATGCATTATACCCAGATATAAAATTTACACGATAAATCTCCCACTAATCCACAAAAGCCTCTCTGTATGTTAGTTCGTCACACTCGGGTTTTATTATAAGTGGGTCATAACAAACACTGCTGGAGAACACTCGCCAGGCGTCTCAGGGGCAAATGTGGCGTATGCACACACAAACACCCCCACACACACATGAACACATAGACATAAACACAAACAAGACACATTCCAGTATAGATAAACGTGTGTGTGTGTGTGTGTGTGTGTGTGTGTGTGTGTGTGTGTATGTTTGTGTGTATTAGCGCGTACAAATCATAAACGCATGAAAGTAAAGAGTAATGTTGCACTCAGTCACTCAGATAACAAGCGTATTAACCTCTGTAAGACTATACCAACAGATTGAGAGATATGACCTAATTCTCTCGTTTGTATGGTAGTGAGAGTGTCAGTATACACACACGGGAGACAGAGACAGTATGCACACATAAAAGAAAGACTGTATACAATACATAAAAGAGAGAGTGTACGCACATGAGAGGGAGAAAGTGTCAGTATATGCACATGAAATATTATATACGTACAGGAGAGGAGGGATAGAATACGCATGGGAGAGAGAGAGAGAGAGAGAGAGAGAGAGAGTCGTAAGCACACACACTGTCTCAAGCCGTCGGAGCGATGCACAAATTTGATGATGGTCGGCAAGTTAACATGTAGGTGTCCTTCCTGGGTGTAAAGAGAGAGAGAGAGAGAGAGGTATAAACACAATAACATCATCAAGATTCATAAACAATCACTCGTGGTTCGTTGAAAAAATGAATAAATTCGATCTCAGTGAATCAATTATCGACATGGTTATATTTCTCGGACTGTGAATCGCTTAAGAAAGAAGAAATAAATACTAGGGTTCTTGAGACGTGATGAAGACGCCAGCAGCTTCTCAGGCCGAGGGTGTGACGCCGCCAACAATGAGTTACTACTCAATAAAACTCACGATACACACGCGAATTGCTTTTACCAGTGTTTCGAAATGCTCTCAGATTGGTTCGTATGGGTTCGAACAGCGTCTGATTAGTGTCTGGAGACAACTTAAGGCGATGAGAAATCTCCATGAACCAAATTATTCAATATTTGTAATTGAATTAATGCATTTTATTCTCCTTTATATCTAGAAGTGAATATTTTTTTAATTTTATTTCATTATTGATCATTATAATTTGAACTGTATATTTGTGAATGCACTCTGATCAGTTTGTTTTTATGAATGGAACTTAATACGCTTTGATCAACACTTAAAGAATGTTATAAACGAACTTTAACATTCGCTTTTAGTTATATTATGTTACTGTGGACAGATACGAATGTTGAGTGCTTACAATGAGTTCAGATACTGTGTGATAATATGTAGAGTGTGTGGCGAGGATTTTTATTGTCCAACATTCCAAAAGTTTTGTGTAGATATCAAGCAAGCAAAACATACACACACACACACACACACACACACACACACACACACACACACAATAAACACATACGAGTATACATGCAATCAGAGATATACGTAAAACATAAAACAAACGCATCCACACACACACACACACACACACACACACACACACACACACACACACTCATACCTGTTGCGCTAATTTTTGCAGCGGCGAAACAGGACTATTACTGGATATTATTGCATCATAAAATCATGACCACGTGTCACTTCTGCAACCCTCTGCAACACCTCCTCCCTCCCTCCCTCCTACTCTCCCTGTTACCCTCCTACTCTCCTTCCCTCCCTCCTCCTCCCTCCATCCCTCCATCCTTCCCTCCTACTCTCCGTCCTACTTCCCTCCCTCACTCCACCGTCCCCCCATCTCTCTCTTTCTTTTACCCATCTTTACTTTTCTCTTTCTCTCTCTCTTCCATGACTACTGTGACGATTTCTGTTCCTTCCTCCTTCCTTCTTCCCACTTTTCACTGACTTTCTTCCCTCTGTCTCTCTCTTTTCTTCTTATTTTTCCCTCTTTCTAATATATCTCTTTTCTCCCTTCCTACTCTCTCTTCAAACCTTTGTAGTACCATCCCTCTCACCCTCCACCGTCCCCCTCTTTTATCTTCCGATTCTCTCTTTCTTTGCTTCTTATTGTCATCTGTTTTCTTCTTCTCCCTTCATTCTTCCTCTGTTACTTCTTTAACCCTCTCGCTTTCCCTCCCTCTTACCGTCCCCTCACCCTTTCTTCTCTCCCTATCTTTCTATCCTCCTTACTTCTCTTTCTCTCTCTCTGTTTTTCTTATTATTTTCTTCCCTCTTCCATCCCAGGAGCTATTGGTACCCGCCATAAAATAGAAAAACGAAGACTAAAGACAATAATAATGAAAAAAGCGAAATAAAGCGAAAGAGGGTTTACGAAAGAGCATTGTACGAAGAGGAGGAAGAGAGGAAGGAGGTAGCGTGGGGTGCTTCAGGGCCTTGTCACAACACACCGCCTCGCTCGCATATTTCTCATGAATATAAATGGTGACGGTGGTCCACTCTGATGGCGAGTCTCTCAAAGTGAAAAAAAAAAAGTTTGTTTAAGATATTTTTAATTTTCTTTTGGACAAGTATATGTTTTGTCTCTCTCTCTCTCTCTCTCTCTCTCTCTCTCTCTCTCTCTCTCTCTCTCTCTCTCTCTCTCTCTCCATTTACTCCCTCTCTATCTTCCTCTTTTATCAACTAACCTCTTCACCTCACTTCCTCTTCCATCATCCATTCCACCCACCTTCCTCACACTTCTCCTTCCCTCCCTGAGAAGCTGGAAGGGGGAGGCAAGGAGGGAAGGAGGGGTAGTGAGCAGGTGGGCGGCCATGATAAAGAGAAGCCTGACTGCTACCGTCACACCGCCCAGGTATAGACACGTTCCCTCCACCGTCACTCGTTCCCTCCACCGTCACGCGTTCCCTCCACCGTCACACATTCCCTCCACGTTCCCTCCACCGCCACACGTTCCATCCACCAGGAGATGGAAGGGACATCTTTGGATTGCTATTTCATCCACTTCCTTTTGTAAATTCCCTTCCATTTTTCTATTTCTTCTATCTCTAATTGATCGTACTTCTCACTATTTTTCCACCAATCTTTCTCTTTCTTTGTCTTTTTCCATGTCTCTCATTTTCTCTCTTTTTTTCCCCTCTCTCTCTGTGTTCTTCCATTCCTTTCCACCATCTATCAGTAATATCTTTATGGGTGTGTTATCATTTATATTTCCTGAATGGCTTTGTGGCCAGGTGCTACCGTGAGTCTGCATGTCTGTCGGTCTCTTTCCCTGTCTCTCTCTCTCTCTCTCTCTCTCTGTCTCTCTTCTATACACGCACAAACACACACCCACACATATATACATATTCATAAAATGCATTGTGTCATTCGTGTATATTATGTATATTATGTTTTTGAACCTATGATATATAATTACTAAATAAATAATCGGAACTTCGTCTTGTATATATCGTATTTTACAAACAATTTATTCTTCCTCATAGTCGCTGATAAGAATATTTCCCTATATTACATATACTAAGACACGAGTACAAGCGCCAGAAAGCTCTTCTATGTAGCAAGTTTCGCTAATAATTTCCATTAATATAGCGTCTATTGCTATAACCTCTCTCAGGCGCTTTTAACCTAACGATCTGTATATGCCCAGGCCAGGATTCTACGTAGCATATCTCGCTAATGTTGCTTGCCTGACGCTCATATCATTAGTGCTGAGTTATCGTTACCGGCATACTTCAGCGCTATACAGTTCCTTGCTGGTGTTGTCCTCGTCTCGCTGTCACACCTGAGGAATCTCCAGCGAAATTGTGTTAAATGTTCCTTATTCCAATTAGTGAGACGGTAAACGGGGTGGCGCGACTCATGACTCTGCGTTAAATGTTGTTATATGTAGCGCTTAAAGTCTCACTCTTATTTCTGATGAGTTTGGTAGCATCTGTGTCTTTGTCCCTACGAGCTTGGCTGTTTTTATAGGATTAGTGTATGTCTGTATATGTGTATGTAGTAGGGTAATTAAGGCTTAAGTGTTGTATATGTATAAGAATAATAGTATAAGTCTTAATATTAACATATATTTTTTTTATATTTGATTATATTAAGTATATATTTAATCGAACAAACACACAAATTATAACATTGAAATTAATATAACACGTATAAAATGTAATGATAAAATACTTCCATATATTTTATAAATCTCAGTGTTAAGATATAATACAAACACACGCAAAAAACCGAAGAATTCTTTTTTTTTAACTCTAAGACATTTTAACCACTAGGACCCCACACGCTTACGTTTCCACAATTATGTATTTCGCTCACACTTTTAATCTTCCCGGCATGTGTATTAGACTATCCCACACACTCCTTGGCTGCTGGCTGGCTGGTTAGGGGGAAGGGGGGAGGGGAAGGAGGGAGGAGGGGGGATTACACGAGGAGATTTCAGAACTGGTGGATTTGTTTTAGTATCAGGGATTTCCGGAGGAGGGAGAGGAGTGGGGGGTGGATATAAGAGATAAATCCCTCAGTATGTGTTGGTAGAGACGGATAAACAGATAGACAGACAAAAACGGAGGAAAGCAAGAGAGAAAAAAAAACAGTGGAGAGAGTGCAAGAGAGAGACAGTAAAAAGAGAAGAGAGTAAAAGAGAGAGAGACAGACAGATATACAGAGAGAGAAAGAGATAGAGAGAATGATATGGTGTTTACATTTCCATTTTATGTTACGTAATCCTCAGAAGTTATCTTATCAAAATCAGGGGAAATATAATTATGTATATATATGCAAAGACAGAATGAAAAAAAAAATCTCCTCTTGGTGTTAATTTCGCCTTTCCAAGATTACCTTAAATTTATGTTGACAGTAAGAGGGACATTGTATATATATTTTGTTCTTATCTTCTTCGTGTTTTTTTCTTCATGTTTGTTTTGGCAATAAAGGAAAGGGACCAACAAAAAATATAAATTTAAGAAGTAAAAATCAAATAAGCTTTGGTCTTATTGTCTATTCCACTTTTTTTCTTTTTTGCATTTTTTCGATAATTTTTACCAACAAAAAATATTTGTGGAAAAAATCGTAGGAAAAAATTATAAGACTATATATCGTTAAAATTTCGTTCTTGTCTTTTTATTTAGTGAGTATCTGGTAACACCTGCCTCGTCCTCCTCCTCCTCCTCACTCCCTACCTCCTCCTCTTCCCTCTCTCCCCCTTCTCCTCTTCCCTCTCTCCCCCCTCCTCCTCCTTCTCCTCCCTCATTTCCCTCACACCAACATGGAAACACTCTTTACCTAGACGCCCTCTGGGGTCTGAGACCATCTACCTCTATATTACCCGTAAAGTGGGGAGGAGTAGGGAGGTGGGGAGAAGAGGGGATGGTGAGGAGGGTTAGATGGGGTGGTGAGAAGGAGGTGTGGTAGTGGGAGAAGAGTAAGGAGGAGGTGAGGATGAGAGGATAAACAAGAGACTCCAAGCTCTCAGGGAATGATCACCCTCAGGAAACGTTTTAGAGTCGAATGCCAAAGTGACTTTTTCAGAGCCTTTAGATGTTGCTGACCACCCACGATAAAAAAATAAAGGAACAACATTGGTATTTAAACTAAGCTGATACGGCTTCCCGAAAGAAAAGCCTCCGGTGTGTTTTCTATTGTAAATTGTTGCTGAGTGTCCCAGAAAAATGTTTTTGAAGGTGTGTAGTGGACAAAGTAATACTGGAGAGTGTCATTGGCTATTCCAACTAAGGCGAGTGAGTAAGCCCCCCCTCCCCCTTCTTCCCCTCCCCCTTCTTCCCCCTTCCTCTCCCCCCTCCACCACCACCTCCTCCACCACCTCACCGTCGGGCAGGATAAGGACAGTGAGGGTTTTTACTTTAAGGAATTTCGTGTAAACACAACAACGGAAGCTAAATGATCTTATCGACTAAAAGGAAAGTTACAGGAAACTCTGGGGGAAAACACAGACTTTTTCCACCACAAGAAAATTCATCGGAAACTTTTTAAGATGGACGAAAGAATTTCTCAAAATGGGGGTTTTTCCTAAAAGTCTTGGTGCACAATATAATCTACGAAAATACTCACGACTTTTCAAATGTGTTTTTTATATCTTTCTCTCTACGTCCAATCACTAATCTCTAACTCCCCCAACAAAAAAAATTGTATCGACTGAACAAACAAAACAAAACAATAACTAACCATAACCACAACCAAACGACACACATCTCTAAAGAAAAAAAATCTCTTCCCAACATTGATTTCAGGATCTTCATCTCCGACACGCAGAAACATAACCCCAAATAATGTAAATTCGACTCCTTAGTATGACAGAACTCTCCTCTCTCTCCCTTCCTTCCCTTCCTTCCTTCCCTCGAGGAGAGAAGAACTTTATACATAACTTTTAAAGGAAACTCACACAAATTTCATCAACTTTTCCAATTCTAAAAACAGCGGCCGAGGATAAACTGCCCGGCCCAAAAATGTAACGTAGGGAATGAGGAAGGAAGGAAGGAAGGAAGGAAGGAAGGAAGGAAGGAAGGAAGGAAATAGGAAGGTCATGGGGAGAGGGAGGAGGAGGAGGAGCATACGGGGTGGGGGAGGGGGGGATAGAGGAAGGAAAGGAAAGAAAGATAGAGGTGTAGAAGAAGACGAGAGAGAAGAGGGGAGGATGATAGGATAAATGGAGGGAAGAGGAGAAAGAATACTAATGATTTAGGGATGACGGAAGAACGGGAGAAAAATCTAAAGGTGTAAGGTACGAAGGGAGAAAGGGGGGGAGAGAGGACACGGAGAGGAGGAGGAGCAGGAGGAGGAAATAATGATACACAGAAGGTGATTCGGAGGAGAGGGCTGGAAGTAAGAAGGGAGGGAGAAAGGGATGTAGGGATGTCGGGTAAATGGAGGAAGGAGGGAGGGCTAGAGGCAGGGGAAGGGAAAGAAGGAAGGAGGGTGAGCTAATGAGGGAGGTAGGGAGGGTAAGAAGAGAGAAACAGAGACAGGGAGGTGGGGGGAGGAGACTGAAAGTAGGCAAGGAAGCAGAGAGGGAGGGTAGGGAGGGAGAGTAAGAAGAGAGGGTGGTATAGGGAGGAGGTACGGTGAGGGGGGAGACGGCTAGGGAAAGAGGAGGGGTGGTAAAAGGGAGGGATGAGGGGGTAGGGAAGGAGGGAGGGGGGGGAAGAAGGGAGGGGGGAAGGGAAAGGGAGGCGTGTGGAATTTTTTGGAAGTCAGGATAGCTCGTTCCGTTCCAGTGGGCCTGTAGTTTGTTGCGAAAGTTAGATTGGACGCCAAACTTGTGATGAAGACTAGGAATTTTGCGCAATTGATCACGAGGGAAGATGCTCCCCAGCGACGCTTTATTTTTGTTTAAATGAAGAAACGAGTTCTTCTTCTTCTTCTTCTTCTTCTTCTTCTTCTTCTTCTATTTTTATCTTTTTGGATTTGTTTCTTCTTTTCGGCCATTTTTTTTCTGGGGTTGTGGCTATTTTTTTTATTAGTTTACTGTCTGTGGCTATATTTCTAGACTTGTTTGCTACTTTTGTCGCTATTTTTTGGGAGATTATTTATAGCTTGTGGCTATTTTTCTGGCCTTGTGTACTATTTGCGGCTATTTTTCCCGGACTATTCTATCAGTTTGTGCTATAATCTCCGAAATAGTCCAATATTTACGGTTAATTTTATGTGTTCCTTACCCGGATATCCTGGGCTAAAGGTTTTTATTCTGAGTGAAATTTACGTTAAAGAAACTGAAAGAATTAAGATTGATGACGTCTTCAGAGAATCAATCTACCATCTTCTCAACCTACGAAGCTCAGATCAGGGTTCGACATCAATAAACTAATTGGAAAGGAATAAATTATTTGATATAAGAGTTTTAATGGAATGGAAGTGAAGAAATTATATAAGGTAATTCATTAGTATAATCTGTGTATATAAATTAACACTTTTGATTATAGATTTGGATATATCAGTAAATTTATTCAGTATATTTATTTTAATTACTTTCCATTAAGGTATTTTTATTTTTTATTTTTTTTTTTTTTTAGTGTAGGGAAATGGGTTATTATTATTATTATTATTATTATTATTATTATTATTATTATTATTATTATTATTATTATTATTATTATTATAATTATTATTATTATTATTATTATTATTATTATTATTATTAGTATTATTAGTATTATTATTAGTATTATTATTATTAGTATTATTATTAGTATTATTATTATTATTATTATTATTATTATTATTATTATTATTAAAAATGCGAATTATCAGCAATATTTCAGTCTTATGTAAGAGCCTTTTTGGTCCTGGAAATATAAAATTATTCTTTTTCTCCTCACTGGCCATCGGTGTTCCAGATAGAAACTTAAAGTCATATAATATTGGTTCAATGATTTGGAAAGTTAGGGTTCGTGTATTGGTGTATGACTCATATAAGAATTATTATTTATTCGTTGATGTAGTTCAGGTTTTACTGATTTACTGAACTCAATAAAAGGCTGTATTGCATAAAGGTAGTTTCTAACCTAACCTACATAGTGTATGATTTTAATAAACTTGTCTTCATTCTATATTACCATTGTAGAAAACTCTAATGACTTTTTTCTTTTCTTCCACAGGTGAGTGTTCTTGTTGTTATGATGTCATTACTGAGCACCAACAATCAAGGTCTTTAAGCGCTCCATAAGGTTAGCAATACACCAGTCCAACAATATTAAAGATTATAAGAGATTGAAGTTTCTGTCCAGGTGAGTGTTCAATACAGGTCTCCTTTACTTAAGATGGTAAGCTAATTGTCTCAAGTTAACGTAGATTATTGTAGTGTTTGTTTGTCAGGAAGATTTTAACAGTAGGTCCTGTTTCTAGTATCGATATATTATCTACTTCAGCTCTCTTTGTTTTGTTTTTTTTTTTACGTTTTAAGTTGCATGGTATTTCTCGGTACTGCTAAAAGTGGCCGGGACTTAGAGTAACAGTGTCTCTTGTCATTCCCTGTCACTCGTTGTTACTTTTTGTTACTCGCTGTTACTCGCTATCAATTGCTGTCACTCACTACCACTCACTCTCACGCGCTGCCACTCACTTTTTCCATACGCCTTACAAGGAGGCATAATCTCCATAATGGTATTAGACAATTTTGCATACATAATTAATAGCCACGTACTGTATATTTGTATTGTATTTGATATGGAATATTAGGATTATTGTAATTTACTCATTTTATTATTTTTATTTATCCTAAAAAAAAATTTCCGAAAAGTAATAAATTTTGGCAAAAATATGAATATCGCCTCAAAGTATATCATAATGTCTTACAATAAATAGTAAACATCACCTTAACTTAGCTGATGTATTTATCATGAAAGTTAAATACAATGATGTATATACAATAACAGCTACATACAGTGACAAGTGTATAAAATGTAATCTTGAAGCTAATCAACCTAGAAAATGTAAACATTTCACAATAAAATCTAAACACAAGACAAGCAAGACCATCCGTACTGGGCCGAGCGAAGCTTAGGTGGAGGATTAGCGACACACCGCGTGGAGAAGCAATTAGTTAATGAGGGGGGTGGTGGAGGTATTTAGCGGTGGTCCCGTGGTGAGTGTGGGTAATGGGGCACCTGCCCCCCCACGTCACCTCAATTGTGAGGAGGACCACCTGGGTAAGAGCAACATGTGCGCCACCCAACACACCCCATGAATGGCCAGCCTGGGTCAGCTGAGCCAGCGCCTGACCTCCTCCTTATTCACCCTCCCTCTCCATCTTCAAGGGTCATCTCCCGTAAGGCAAACTCGGGAAATTCACCCCTGAAGAAACGGGCGTGTTTTCTCATGATTTTGCCCCCAGCGGCGAGGACTTGGTAGCCCAGCTGAGTGATGAGAATGAAGAGGAGGAGGAGGAGGGAGGGGGGCAAGGCCCTAGCGGCAGGTTACACGCCTACTGTAGAAGCTGGGCTGGCGGGGGGCCAAGCTCGGTGGCCCAGGCTTAATATTTGGCCACGCTGAGCACATTTGGCCACTTTATTACCGCCGCTCGCTCGTTACCATCCCGGCCGAATATTGCAGACGACGTACGAGGAATTCTGAAAGGATTTCTGGGTCTCAGGACGGCAGGAGCTGGCGGCCCCTGGGACTATGTAGCTAACTGTGGCTCACGCAGGAGGGGAAGCAGGGGAAGAGCACGACGAGGAGGAGGATGAAGGGGCGGTGTCAAGAGGTTGGTCGTCACCCCGTAGAGGAATGAGGTACCAAGGGAATACCAGAAGGGAGGGAGCCGCTGTTCCCAGTCTTCACACCACACACTGAAGGCTCATGTTGAAAACTTCCGGTGTTTTTAATATTACCGACCTCCTCCGTGACCCAGTGGCGAGGTGGCCGGCCCCCTGCCCAGTCCACCTCGCTCACGCTCACCTCAGGGTTCACAACTTCTTGTTAGATCCTTATAGACCCGGGTTGTGTAGCTGATGTGTGACGACGCCTAAAATATTAAAAAATATATATTTTTTCAAATAAAGTAAGATTTAGTGTAAATTTCCATTGACTATTATTTTTTTTTAACCTGGCTAATGTAGGCGGTAAACATTCATATATATATATATATATATATATATATATATATATATATATATATATATATATATATATATATATATATATATATATATATATATATATATATATATATATATAAATGTTTTCAGTAATATAGTGAGGTTCCATTACATATTTTTATTCCCTCACTAATACATCTAGGAGACTATGGCAGGCTGATGCTGGGCGAAGCACTTTACACGGCGACTAAATAAACACGTCTGGGAGGTCCGTTCTCTCTAATGCACCGTAAGCCTAAGGCCAGGCCTATGACGCCTACGGGGAGCCGGGAGGTATGGCTGGTGGGGGGTGGTAGGCTGCCAGTGAGATTAATATCGCCACTCTTGTATTCTTCACCTCCGTCTTAGTTGATCCGTGACAACAAGGTTTATCAGGCGGGTGAGGACATGTTAGCACTCAATGTCACCAGGCCAGAGGTTGGAGGCGGATCGGTGTTTACATTTACTTGGTGAATTTTAGCAACTGTTGGCAGTGACGGTGCTCACTAAGTGATGTGGTTGGTGTTGTCACCAAACGTGCCAATGTATCCTTGTCTCCTGTCTTAAAAAAACTAGAACATAAGGCTAAAATATTCGCTCTCGAAGTTATCTCAGTATTATCTTGCTCTTCCTTTCACCGGGACAAAATATTCAGAGAGAAGAATGTGACGGCGTAAGCAGGTGAGGGAGGGAGAGGAGAGGCAGCGTCTGGCGGTGTGTAGTAAGGGGCAGCGGGGCAGGAGGTGGGGCCTGGCCGGGGCCCCCGTTAGGCCTCCTCCACCCAACCCGGGTAATTCCTCCTTTGATGAGCTTATATTTATTCCTTACGTAGCACAACACCAAGAGTCAACACCAGCCCTACACACCATACAATATAGAGCAAACTTTATTCCTCTATACGTTACAACACTAAATGTTTCTATTATCTTAAGACAAGAGACTGATTTATAAGATGTTGTTATGGTAGAAGGCATTGTGCAAGGATCATGGTGGCAGCCAGAGTGTAAGATAGACCATAGTGTAGGGGACGTGGCAGGAAGGAGGAGGAGGGTGTTGCCACGGTGACCCTATGAGGCAACTCTTGTTATCAGCCGCAGCTACTGTAGTCAAATATCTGTATAAGACCATGAGACAGGCTGGCTCCAGCATGATATATACATGCTGTGTATATACATATAGTTGTGCGTGCGTATGTATGTTATTATAATATATGTAACTGAAGCTTTTGTTATAACGTTATAATACTCATCTATGTATATTATAATGTATATATAACGCAGCAACACACCTGGACAAAACGTGTAGGGGCAGGTGTGTGTACCCAATTAACACAAATGGACGACTGATCATTACCCGAGTCAACGCCACAACAGAGAGTAAATAAAGAAGTACAAGTTATTGGGTCGCACCAAACATGGAGTAAACTGGGATCATTAGAGAAGGGAACCCGGCCCTGGGAACAACACACCTCGTCCCTTATCTAGTAAGAGTCAGTTTCCTATCTCAATATATGGTGTTATTGGCTCTCCAGGCTGAGGCCAACACCATGGTCGCTTCAAGGTCCCTGACACAGCTGCCCACACAGACAATCTACTTAACTTACTTAAATATGTACTTATATACATACTAACTCTTGTTGATTTGGGCTAATTCCACTTGTGTAAGAGAGAGAGAGAGAGAATTCTGAAGTAATATGGTGTTGATATATTTTTTAAAGGGATATATTATGTAATGTCCTTTGCTTTAATAATCGAAACACACACGAGAGGAGAAGAGCAATCCAGAAAATCATATAAATTATCGAAAAAATATAGAGACTTTGAAGTGAATACTCATCAAAATATTATCTCATATATCAAATTAGCTATTTATCTCAATGTCTCTCTCTTTAAATTTCTCAATGTCTCTCTATCACTCAATGACTCTCTCTCTATATCTCAATGTCTCCCTCTTTATCACTCAATGTCTCTCTCCCTATCTCTCAATGTCTCTCTCTCTATTTCTCAATGTCTCTCTCTCTATATCTCAATGTCTCCATCTTTATCACTCAATGTCTCTCTCCATATCTCTCAATGTCTCTCTCTCTATATCTCAATGTCTCTCTCTCTATATCTCAATGTCTCTCTCTCTATCTCTCAGTTTCTCTCTATCACTCAATGTCTCTCTCCCTATCTCTCAATGTTTCTCTCTCTATCACTCAATGACTCTCTCTCTCTATATCTCAATGTCTCCCTCTTTATCACTCAAGGTCTCTCTCCCTATCTCTCAATGTCTCTCTCTATATCTCAATGTCTCTCTCTCTCTCTATCTCTCAGTGTCTCTCTATCACTCAATGTCTCTCTCCCTATCTCTCAATGTCTCTCTCTCTATTTCTCAATGTCTCTCTCTATATATCTCAATGTCTCTCTCTCTCTCTCTCTCTCTCTCTCTCTCTCTCTCTCTCAGTGTCTGTATCAAAATACTCCTCTCTTACATCATCAAGATACCGTTCACATTAAACTTATTTATACACCTTATAAAATGCTCTAGTGTTTTAATGTTAGCCACACGTGTCGTCATAAACATGTGGACCAACTCTCTGCTTACATTGGTGTGTGATAAGAAACTGTTAAAGGTTTTAGTGTATTAATTATTTGTGTAACATTAAGAACAAGAGAGACGGTGTTTGGGTTAGAGAGAGAGAGAGAGAGAGAGAGAGAGAGAGAGAAGGGTGTGTATGTATTTTTTTTCTTCACATATATGCCCGTGTGTGTGTGTGTGTGTGTGTGTGCGTGTATGTGGAACTCCTACAAAAGACATAGAAACTAGTCATTCAGTCCCGCTAGACGAAATATGTAATTATAAAAATGAATAAATTAACTCACTAATAAGGAATAAGCGACCCTTTATCTCTATCTCTTACGTTCGTCGGTATAGTAAGGCGTGGAGGCTAATGGGATATGGAGATTATTAATATTTGTCTGTCATATATATATAACGATGAGTAATAAAGTCATCTTCTACCACAACAGCAACAATGTATCCTTGTATCCCTATGTATCCATATGTATTCTCCCTTTAGCCATGTATCAACTGCTATACATATATGAGTACTGAACTTTTATACAGTGGACCATTCCAGCTCGTAAAAAAATAAAAATACTTATACAATTATATACATCTTTAGCACCGAGTTCTGTATACGTGTACAGGACAATACATTCTTACGTCCCATTAACTCCAGCTCACCAAACATATATATAAAATTATACACTAGTTAAATATACTTTATGAAGACGCTTATACAGTTATGCACATCTTCTTCATCCCAGTTTTATAAATAAATAAAAGGATGATTTTATATACTCTTTGAAAATACTTAATATTTGTATATGTTTATGGTACAAGTTCTGTATGAGTATAAAAGTATAGGTAGGTATCGTTAATTTATTTATTTATTTATTTATTTATTTATTTTATTTATTTATTTATTTATTTATTTATTTTTTGTTTATTTATTTTTTATTTTATTTATTTATTTATTTATTTATTTATTTATTTATTTATTTATTTATTTATTTATTTATTTATTTATTTATTTATTTATTTATTTATTTATTTATTTATTTATTTACTTATTTACTTATTTATTTACTTATTTATTATATATTTATTTATCTATTTATATATTTAATTTTTTTCCTATGGTGATACCTGGGTGGTGATGCTGCGGCTGGTACCTTAGTGTGAGTTTCTCCCCCGCATACAAAACACACATTAGCGGTGTATAACGTCTAACAAGCCTCTAATATGTGGGGCCCTTCACAGATAACGTGGACGATGCTATTAAACGCAACGTCTTATAAACGTCTCCAGAAACGTCTCCCAGAGTGAAATAAGGCGCAACATACCGAGCCCACGGCACTCTGAGCAAAATACTACGATTTTTTTTATCTCTCTCTCTCTCTCTCTCTCTCTCTCTCTCTCTCTCTCTCTCTCTCTCTCTCTCTCTCTCTCTTCAGTTTCTTCTTCTTCTTATGCTTCTATTTCTTATTCATTATTTTCTTGTTCTTGTTTATTTTTAATTGTTATTATTATCATTATCAATTTCTCTTTATTCTTCTTCTTCGTGTTATTATTATTATTATTATTATTATTATTATTATTTTAATTATTTTTAAACCTTCTTCTTCCTTTCCTCTTCGTCTTCTTCTTCATGTTCATTATCTTCTTGTTTTGTTGATTCTTCATTATTATTAGTATCAAAATCAACTTTTCTTTATTGACCTTCTTCGTTTTATTATTAGAATTATAATTATATCTAATGTTCTTTTTCAATATTCTTCTTCTTCCTTTCTTCTCGCTCTTTCCTCTCCCCTCACTCCGCCTCCTCGTCTGGGGGAAGAGAGTGGAAGCCTCCCGCAATTTACTCGACCCGAGAAGACGCTTGTTGGTTTTAGAATGCCGTTTTAGACACACACACACACACACACACACACACACACACACACCTTCTGACGTGTTTTTTTTATTATAAATCAAAAATGGTGAGAAAATCCGATGGTGTACGACGTCATTTTTTTTTAGACAGGAACCAAACTCTGAGGTTCTGAGGAAAACATGATGGAAGAACAAGATGAGTTTGTAGAGAGAGTGAGAGAGAGAGAGAAAGAGAGAGAGAGAGTGAGAGAGAGAGTAGGAACGTGTGGGTCTCAGGTACACGCCATTGGATGGGTTTCGAACACGGCCGTAGCCAGGTTGTCACTAGCATAGGAATGACACTCGTTACACCGTCGGCCAATCCCGATACCCTCCCACCTGACCCCGCTAAGTAAGTGCTCGAGGGAGAGAGCTCTTTGTGCCGCCAGGAGAAAGACGATTTACCAGAGGAATAAAGGCGAGACGACCTCCCTCAAGTGGCAAGGGCTGGGGGTGGAGGTCCTGGTGGTGGTGATCTCAGACTCTGTGTGTTTACATCCGAGGCTCCCACACTACCGCCTCAAATCTCCCTTTTTCTACTTCACCGTCCAGTCTACAGCTTCTTGTTCCCCATCCCCCCATCACCCCTCTACCCCTTCTTCTCTCCCTCCCTCCATCATCCCACCATCATCCCTCCCTCTTCGTCTTCTCTCTTATCCATCTCCTTTCTTCTCCTCTGACTCCTGATTCCCTATCTAAAGACGAATCCTATCCAGCTGGCTAAATCCTCCTCTCTTTTCATCCCCTTTCCTGTTCTCCTGCTCCTCCTCCTCCTATTCCTAGCCCTCCTATTAATCGTATTACAGGTAGTCCTACTCCTTCTCTTCCCTCACACCAAGAAGAAGGCCACCCATCCAGGAAATAGTATAATCACTATTATACCATTGTTACTCGCTGCGCTGAAGCTTCCTGACTCAACTTATGTCACAAGAGCAGCATTGTTGGTCCTATCTTCTTATCGACGAAATCTCAACTTTCTATTCGGTCAGCAAACATTGGAGGGAAGATTGTTTTACTGAGAGAACTTCTATTTTTTCCTTAATAAGATAACTTGATTCGGTTTTCTTATTTATTTTTGGTTATCTGTTTCACGTTTATCAGTTGTTTTTGTTCATGATTAATTATTTTTTGTATTTTCGAATGTTATCTTGAAAAATATAGACCAAACCACAAGAAACTAAAAGTAGAAGGATTATGTAGTATTTGTGTGTGTGTGTGTGTGTGTGTTGTTCGTCTCTCACCCAAAGCTCTTCAAATCCCCTACCACCCACTTCCTCTCTCCTTCGCCCCAATCCCTATCCCCTCTATCCCTGTATCTGCCTTTCCTCCATCCACTTCTTCTATCCCCCCTGTATCCCTTCGACCCACCCCTATGGCGGCAGGAGGAGGAGGAAAAGGAAGAGGAAGAGGGGGAGGAGGAGGAGGAGGAAGGGAGGAGGAGGGGGAGGAGGAGGAGGAGGAGGAGGTGTAGCAAGAGGAGGAGGAAGAGGAGGGGAGGAGGAAGAGGAGGAGGAGGAGCCAAGCGACCCCCTGAGAAAATATTTACGCGAATCTAAGGCGACTCGCTAAATCCGACGCCTTATGTCTCTGCTGTGCCTTGTTGACAGTCGGCCAGGGTTCACGGCCCTTACGTCCCTTCTAGCTGGCCCTGATATTTACTTTACTGGAGAATCTGACGTAGGGCAGGAATGTAGGGAAGAAGGGAGGGAGGGAGAGAGGGAGAAACGGGTGAGTGGTAAGGATGTGTGAGTGGGTGGTAGGGAAGGAGGAATGGGAGAGGGAGAAAAGGATGGGTAGGATAGAGAGAGAGAGAGATAATTACAGAAGAAGGTTCAAGGAGGAAAAGGGTAGAATAGGGACATTCAATAGTTTTTGTTTATGTTATCTACTAAAGCCATTCCATGTTTATTTTAGAAGAGAGTTTACCGTGAGGAAGTGGGGAGAGAGAGAGAGGGGAGGGGAAATACTCCCACGCACCTCCCGCCTTCCCATTTCCCTAACATTTCTCCATTCCCTTATTTTTCTTCTTCCCTAACTCCCCTTTCCACCTCCCTCTTCCCACCTCCCCACACCTCAGGGACACCAACTAGCTTCACCAAACAGGTCACTGCTAGACAGAATAACAAAAAAGGCGCGTGTGTTGTTGTTGTTGTTGTGTTGTTTTGTCACCCAATTGGCTGTTGAGGAGTTAATTTACTTGTTGTTCCTGGCCCAGAGTCCCTCTTGGTCACTTCAAGGTAAACGATTGATTGACTGACTGACTGACTGACTGACAGGCTGGCTGATTTAAAAAGTGAGTGGCTGATTTGTTGACTGGAAGAATAACAGAGTGACTCACTGTCTGACTAAGTAAATACATACGATTCATATTAAGTAACTGATTGGCAGAGTGTTTGGTTGGCTGACTGACTGACTGAATAACTGACAGAGTGACTGACTGGTAAGCTGGCTGCATTAATTCGTGGTGGTTCTTGTTCGTGTATGTGCATGTTAAGCAGTGTTTATGTGGAGTGTGTTTGTTACATATGTATGTGGAAATCATCTACTATGCAAGCTCGACCTCTGAAAGCACATATAAACATACGCATAATATGTAGTAACTAGACACACTCGTCATAACCTCAAGAGTCGTATCTTGAAAATATCCTAGAAAAAAAAAATGTAGTTGGACACAGTGGGTATGGAGGAGTCAGAGGCTATGGTGAGGTGTGGTAAACAAGGAGGAGGAGAATGTCTTATTGGTCACGTAGGGAAGTGTTGGCATATCACAGGACGATAACATGGTAGGGAAGGAGGGAGAGAGAGGTAGGGAGGGAGGGGGAGGTAGGGAGGTATGGGGGGAGGTAGAGAGATATGGAGGGAGGGAGGGAGGGAGGTAGAGAGGCTAGGCAATCTCAAGTCCTTCCTGGGCTCCGGGTGATAGATTTAACAGTTGGTGCTCATGTCGATCCCTCCTCCCTCCCCCCTTCTTCTCCTTCACCGTCTGATTTCTCTTCCTCTCCTTCCTTCTCTTCCTGTCCCTCCTCTTCCGTTCTTTCCTTCTCTCTTCTCCCTCCTTCTTTTTGATCTCCTGCCTCTCTTCCTCTCCCGAGAGAATAAAGAATACTAGAGGGAAAAAAAGAAAGTAAGGATTTTGACTTCAACGAAGCTTTCCATTGACAGAGTACGGACAAAGTTCTTCACCCTACACAGTTTTTTTGGGGACTCAGACAAAGAGAGACGACTGGACAAGCAATGGGAAGACTCAACATTACTACCTCAACAGCACGACCATTATCACCACCACCAACATCACCATTACCATCACCATCACCATCACCACCAATACCACCACCACCACCACCATCAACTTTCGATACCGCTACCAACACCACTACTACCGCCACCACATTACTACAGCCACCACCTCAACTACCGGCACTCCCACCACCATCACCACTACTACCACCACCAAGAAACGTCGAGGTAGCAGCAGTAGACGTAGGGACAGGAGTGCGTCTCGATGCCTTATCATATAATTTGGTTTTGTGTATGGGCGCCATGTTCTCTTGAAGTTGAGATGCAGGCTGGATTAGTGAGGTCTCTCTCTCTCTCTCTCTCTCTCTCTCTCTCTCTCTCTCTCTCTCTCTCTCTCTCTCTCTCTCTCTCTCTCTCTCTCTCCGGGCTCCTCCTCGCCACAGTAAGCTCCCCTGAACCCCGGGTCTAGTACAGAAATCCCTGTTTGTAATCCCAGTGGCTCCTCGTTGGATGCAGGAATCTTGGCATGTAATCCAATACCACGTCAGTCACGAAAAAGTACTTATATTTCTGTAATTTATGATCATTTTAAGAGTATAAAATTCTCTCTTCACCCCTATTTTCCCTTTTTCCTGCGTAATCAATTTTCTACGTATTTTGCAGTTTTTTGTTTGTAATCTATCTGTAATCTATCTATATTCTATAGGTACAGAAATCTCACTATTGTATTTCTATCTACTTGTGTTGTGGGAAAGATAGTGTCTATACTATCTATCTCTCCATTATATTCGTTATTCCTGAAGTATAAAATATATCGAGTTTTTTAAAGTTAAATTTTGTCTAGAATACTCATGGAATACCTTCTCTCACCATGTGTATTATATAGGAAGGGAGGTGAAGTAGATAAGACGCCTTATTCCTTCCTCCTCTCTTTACTCCTCCTACTTGTAATACCCTCTTCGTTCATTCTCTTTTCCTCATCTCTCTTTATTTACATCTCTCTTACCCACGATCCTATGCTTCCATTCCTACACCTCCTGCCACTCCCTCCCTCCTTTCTCTTCCCTTTCCTATCCCCTCCGCCTCTTTTTCCCAGTCCCCTTCTCCCTCTTCCCAGTCCCCCTTCCCCCCTCTTCGCAATCCCTTCCTCCTTCTCCTCCTCTTCTCCTCCTCCCCTTCCCCTCCTCCCCTTCCCCTCCCCCTTCTCCTCCTGCTGTCACACAATGTGCTGCGGCGTCTACCCCTGCTGCGGGGAATTAATTCTTGTCTTCTCATATCTCTCGTTTATTACACCTGCCGCTGTTTCTCCTCCTTCCAACGGTGCCGCCCCTCTCTTCCTCCCGTGAATAGTTATCAAGATTAAAATTGCTGTCTGGGGGGGATCTGATATTATTTGTGTGTGTTTGTTCGGCCGGAAATGTTTTTGTTTGTGTGTGTGTTTGTTTTGTTTTTTTGTTGCTAAAGAGGTGAGATAGTTGTCTGGGAAGGTGAGTCATAGGGAGAATATAGGAGAATATATTATGAATTTAGTCACACTGATGGTTAGGTTTATATGCACTAATTTTTACGTACACATACACGTATAAATAACAATGACAAAAATACATATACACATGCTTATATACACTATACATTACACACACTCACACGAATAGAAAATGCACACACGCACTCATCATCATTATCATCATCATCATCATCATCATCATCATCATCATCATCATACTCTCGCATCATCGCGGAAAAAGAGAAAACTTAGAGTCGACGAACATCTACAACAGAAAAGAGAAAGAAAGAAAGAAAGAAAGAAAGAAAGAAAGCCTAAAACTCTGAGGAAAATCATCTCGAAAATGGGTTTGTACTCTAGCGCAACGATGGCCGCAACAGCCCCCACGAATTGAAGACGTCTGAGTACGACCAGAGAATCCCAAGTGCTGTAACCTGTAAAGTCCACATTTTGGGGGGACTTGTAAACAGCCTTAACTTAATTTTTTTATTGTCTTTCCTATATATGAGAACGTATTTATCTGACACTCTAAATCATCCGAATTTCTAAAAGATCTTCGTTTAATTGTCTTTTTCGATTTTTTAGTATGGGAACGTATCTGCTTGACCTAAAAAAAAAATCAATTTTTTGGGGATAGTTTCAAAAGATTGTACGTTCAGTTTCATCGTTCAATCACGTAAGACACAAGAACGTATCTCACTGAGCCACGATACTACGATTCCAAAATGTTCTACAATATTTCACTTAATACTAAAAGAACGATAGACACGTTTTCTTTTCTCCCTCTTAGTTTACAGGGGAGACTCTCACATCCTTTAAGCATCTTTGAGAATTTGTGCTCAGAGTTCTCGTACGGATATGAGTATCGTGGAGTAAGACTGGATCCGGGAAGCTGCCATAACACGTCCCAGTGATCCCGGTAGAAGAGGCAGCGATTACCGGGGGTTTCCTACATCTCCCGGTATGTGTGGATGGGGAGGTTGGGGAGATAGGTGGGGGGGTGGGGGAGATAGGTGGGGGGGGGGTTACCTAGTTCTATTTTTTTCTCTCCTCCTGTATGGGGGGGGTTACCTAGTTCTATTTTTTTCTCTCCTCCTGTATGTACTATCATATGAGGTATAAATAGATAGATAGACAGATAGTACGGGTAGATAGATAGATAATACGGGTAGACAGACAGATGATACGGACAGACAGAGACAGGCAGCAAATTTCCTCGGTCGAAGCTTGTAATGTTAGTAGCACGGACGCTAACAGTGATACAACCAAAAGTATAAGGAAGTGATAAGTGATAAGGAAGGACTGATGATCGAACTGACGGACGGATGGACGGGCTGACGGACGGACTGAAGGACTGACGGATGAACGGACTGACCGACGAATTGACAAACAGACAGACTGAGAATGGACTGGCAGACGGACAGACAGGCGGGTCTTTAGGGTGTTGTACTTCAGAACTCCGCATAAGATATTTGAGTAGTTGTGGGCCTGAAGACGTTGCTTGTGCGCCGGGGATAAATTGTTTTGTTGCAATTTACATTTACGGCGTGTTGCTTCTGTGATGAGTGGCGTGGGTGGGTGCGTTCCCTGGTGTTGCTGTTGATGGTGTTACTGGTATACTGTATAGCTGCTGTTGCTGTGTTACTTTTGCTGTTAATCTTGTTAGCAGATTTGTTTTTGTGTTTGATGAGAGAGAGAGAGAGAGAGAGAGAGAGAGAGAGAGAGAGAGAGAGAGAGACACACAGAGATCATTTTGCCTTAGAATTCGGTAAAAAAAAAAATCTTAGCTAATGCATCAAGGAAGTGGAGGAGGTGATAGAAAAGGAGGACAAGAAGAGGAAGAGGAGGAAGATGAGGAGGAGGAGGAGAAGAAGAAGAGAAAGAAGAGGAGGAGGAGAAACAGGAGGAAGAGGAAGTGGAAGAAGAGGAGGAGATTGAAGTTCATCATGTGGGAGGTACTCTGATATTCTGAATGTAAATCATAGTAAATCACAAATCCATATATTATTATTACATACTCAGCACAAATCCGAGTGATGCTTCGCTAGTACAAGTCTGAATATCATTACTTTTGCTAGTATCACTCCAATTATTATCATATGCTAGTACACGGGGTCTATTATTTTTATTATTATTTCGTTACTTAAAGTCTGATAAATTATTGTTATCATCCAAATAGCGTGTGGTGAATATCTAAATGTTTTTGTTGAAAGAGAAAAAGAAAATGTTCATGGATGCATTTTTGGGACACTTAGGGAATACAAACCTGACATTACATCTGACTTATGAATAAAACATCTGATCTCATAACCATTACATAAACAATTGACTCATGACTGAAACATCCGACTCATGATTAATAGACCTGAATCATAACCATCACTAAAACATCTGACTTATGGCCATCAGACAACTGACTCATGACTAAATCACCTGGCACTACTAAACGCTTCCAAAAATATTAAGCCAAATAATCCAATCTTAGAGAATATATAAGATAATAATGACAGACGTTAATACTGACTCTAGGATGACAAATTACACAATAAATACTGCAAAGGAAAAAGTTAATTGTAATAAACAAGGAATTTATTTTAGCTAATTTACATATAGTGATAGAGCCTTTTAGAAGAGTTGTAATTATTCCTTTTGTTTATTCTGTTTTATTATATTTTTGTGTTATTTTGTTTTTGTTTAGTTTTATGTACTTTAATTGCCGGTTAGTTAGTCAGTCAGTCAGTCAGTCAGTCAGTCAGTGTCTTATTTATGTCAGCCAGTTAGTTAATCAGTTAGTCAACATCTTAGTCAGGTTAGTCAGTTTGGATTGGTATTCATAGCGCTAAATGACGCAGGTAAGCAAGGTGACTTACTGTTATTAACTGGAGAACTGGAGGAGACAGGTGACACAGGGAAGTCACCAGGATGCTCACTAGGATAGATGTATTGGTGATGACACTCTTCCCTTGTCTTGGTGATCACGGACTTTACCTGATGATAGGGAAACACAAGGTCCTGGTGATCATGGACTGGACTTTACAGCACCATGCAACATTCTGGTAATCACGGACTCTCCTTGTCATATATAACACAACACAAGTTTATGGTGGTTACTGGCTGTCCATTTTCCGAAACAAAGGACAAAAATCATCTCGAATATTTCCTGATTATCGACTGTCTTTGTCACAACACTAATATACTTTTGATGATCACGAACCGTCCGTGTTCAAGAGACGTACATAAATACTTCGCGAATCTTCCGGTGATCACGGACTATCCTTAATGAATGGACGGAAACAAAGGGAACACACACTGAGGGTAACTTGAGAGCCATTGCTTACGGACAGTGCCTAGTGAAAGTGCCCCTGGGAGAGTACCATGTCAGGCTAGTCGACGGTGCCACCACACACTGCCAGAAGACCCTGTGACTGTCTCTGGTGTGGCCATAATTTGCTCCTCAAAGCAGACCTTCCTCTGGCGGACTCCCTCAATGGCCAGCCTTGTTGCCTTGTTTACATCATAGACGCTAACGAGGGCAGGAAGGTTCTCTCACTAACTTCCACCCACTGCTCTCTCTCTCTCTCTCTCTCTCTCTCTCTCCACCTTCTCTTTCTATCCTTCAGTTTCTCCTCTTCCTTATCCCTCACCTTACCTCTTTATTCTTCCATCTTTATCTTTTATCTATCTCCTCTTCCCTCTTCCTAAACCTTCTTTCTCTTTCCTTTACTTATATCTTTTCTCTCTCCTTTACCGTCCCTCTCTATCCTTTACTTCTCTCCTTCTCCCTCTCCCTCGCCTTTCTTTTTCTATCCCTCTAGTCTCAATTTTCATCCCATTAATATTAGTCTTGCCTGAAGTGAGGTTTTTTTCTTCTGTGGGTAGGGGAAAATACGTGCAATTCCCAGGACGATCGTCTTTACTACTACTAAGTGGACCTACTTAACGCTGTACACATAAATCCATAAAGATAAATAACAGTTTCAGATTTTTGTTTTGTAGGAAGGTATAATAGGAGTGATGTGAATCCCAGCGTAAATAATAGTTTCAGAAATGATTACCGGTTTTATTTTGTGATTGCCACTTTTCGTCACTGTTTCGTTACTGCTTTGTCACTCCCGTCACTCCTCCACCACTGTTCTGTCACTGTTTCGTTACTGTTTCATCACTGTTCCGTCACTGTTCCGTCACTCCCGTCACTCCTACACCACTGTTCAATCACTGTTCGTGACTGTTCCGTCACTCCCGCCAATCCTCCACTAATCCTGTCACTCTATATGTTCTCTATGATGAAAGGTTTACTAATTAAGGTATCGTTCGGTAATGGTGACGTAGCGAGTGACGTAGTGAGTGACGTAGTGAGTGACGATGTCTTAAATGTGTTAGTGAAGTGTTAAGTCTTGTTTACTATGGTACAACAACAACACAGAATCAATAAACTCACACCTAAACATTTTGCCTTTGCTGGTACAAACACCGACGGCCTCCTGGTGTGTTTGGTGGTGGTGGTGGTAGTGGTGGTTGGTAGTGGTGATGGTGGTTGGTGGCAGTGGTGGTAGGAGTGGTTGGTGATGATGGTTAGTAGTGGTGATGGTGGTGATGGTGGTTGGTAGTGGTGGTGGTGGTGGTGGTGGCAGTGGTGGTCGTAGTGGTTGGTGATGATGGCTAGTGGTGGTGGTGGTGGTGGTGATTTTTGATGATGATGATAATTGATAAAGTTGATAGTGATGATAATGATATAGTGATCATCATCATCATCATCACCATCATCAACAAAGTATTTTCATCACCTTCTTCACAATGACTGCACAACCACCACCACCACTCTCCCCCACCCCCCATCACTCCCCTCCTGCTCCTTACAAATCCCCCCTATCCCCCCCACCCCTACCCACAAATCCCCCACTCCCCCATCCTGGCTATTAGTCGAGGATGGGGAATAATTAGCCTCTCCAGTTACCTAAACACGAAGGGGAATAATTAACATGTAGATTTAATCAAAGTTTCGTGTTTACGTTCTTCCCTTGCTGGCTATCTCTGTTATACCCCCCTCCCCCCTTGAGTGGACATAGGAGAGAGAGAGAGAGAGAGAGGGAGGGAGGAAGGGAAGGAAGGAAGGCTGGGGAGTGTTTACCCTGACAGAGGAGATCAAAGGGCGCCGGACGGGTCAGTTGGGTGTTGGGAGTTGGTGAAGGTTTTTTCGTCTTGTAAACACAGCACATGATACCTCCTGCCACCTTGCCTCTCTCTGTCTGTCTCTCTCTCTCTCTCAATTTTCCTGCTTCTGTCTTTGGTTATATTTTGGTGTGGAATATTAATATTGTACTCAATGTAACGCAACAACAATAACAACAATAACAACAACAACAACGAAAACAACAACAACAACAGCAACAACAATAAAAAACAAAATAAATAAATGAATAATAATAATAATAATAATAATAATAATAATAATAATAATAATAATAATAATAATAATAATAATAATAATAATAATAATAATAATGATACCATAAAAAAATTTGTTTCATTAAATATTCACGACAAAAATACATTAAAAAGGAGAGGCCCTCAACAGGTCTTTGAAACCATAAATGAGAGAGAGAGAGAGAGAGAGAGCACCTGCCACCACCTTTATCTTCCGGGTAACTTATCTTCTACCTAGGAACTTATCCCAGCGCCTTACTCATCTTCCTAGCTGCATTTCCTCATCATCCTAGTACCTGCTTCTCCTCCAGCTAACATCTCCTATTCTTCCTAGCACCACCTCCTAGTTCCTCCTAGCACTTCCTTCATTTGCTGAAACACTAGCCTTCTCCAAGCTCCTCTTAACACCCTCTTCCCAGCAATTCCTTCTACTAGCACCCTTCCCCCAGCAACTCCTTCTACTAGCACCCTTCCCCCAGCAACTCCTTCTACTAGCACCCTTCCCCAGCAACTCCTTCTACTAGCACCCTTCCCCAGCAACTCCTTCGACTAACACCCTCCCCCAGCAACTCCTCCTAGCACCCTCTTCCCAGCAACTCCTTCTACTAGCACCCTCTTCCCAGCAACTTCACCTGCTAGCACACTTTTCTCTTTGCTCCTTCTCCCAGCACCTCCCAGCAGCGTCACGGTGGCACCCAGCGGGGCCAGTTAGCGAATGCCACGATAGTGAGTCTTGTGATTTCCCCTGGGTACTGTAACTCCCCGGAAGAAGAAGTGCCAACTGATGGTGCCAATGATATGGAGTGGGGGAGGAGGAGGGAGAGGTGGGGAGGAAGGGGTGCAAGTGAGGATTAAGGTATTGGGGAGAATGAAGAAGGTGTGGATTGGGGTGAAGAGTTAGTTGGGGAGTAAGATTGACAATTGGGGAGGAATGAGGAGTTAGTGATGGCACTAGGGGGAGGGAAGGGGTGGAGAGGTTTGCTTGGGGAGGATTGACGGTGGAGGAAGAGGAGGGGATATGAGAGAAGAGAAGTGAAGGTATAGGTCTCTCTCTCTCTCTCTCTCTCTCTCTTAAGAATAGCAATAAATCAGATAAGGAAAGAGAATAGTCACCAAAACACTCAACGGCGAGAGGAAAATAGACAGGGGGGAAAACTTGGGTGAGAAGAGGGGAGGAAACTTGAGTAAATTGGCTTGCAAATGATCACGCTGGGGAGAGAGAGGGAGGGTAGGGGGGAGAGAGGGGGGAGAGAGGGGAGGTAGAGGAAAGGAGAGATGGGAGGGATAAATGAGTAGATATAAGGAGGAAGGGAGGGAGGGGGAGAGGGAGAGAACGAGGGAGAGAAGAGAATTGGAGAGGGAAGAAAAGGTGGAAGGGATAAATGATAAGAGACATGGAAGGAAGGGACAGGGGCAAATGACGGGAGGAAATGGAGAAGGGGAGTAGGCAGGGGAGTGGAAAGAGAGAGGGAGAGGAAAAAGGAGAAAATGAAGGAGAAAGGTTAGGAGAAAAAAGGAAAAGAGAGAGAGAAGAAAAACAAGGGAGAAGAAGAAGGTAGAATAAGAGCGAAAAGGAGAAGGGTGAGGGAGAAGTAAGGTAAGGGAGGAAGTGACCGCCTTGGGAGAAAATGGGTGAGAGGGATACCATGTAAGTGGATAGGGGTGAGGGAGGGATAGGGAAGGTTCGAGGAGGAAGGTGAGGGAGAGGGAGGGTGAGTAGATAGATAGATAGATAGATAGATAGATAGATAGATAGATGGATAGATAGATTGATATTTCCTCAACAATGCAACAAAACATGCATCTCCATTGCACAATCTCACTGTAAGAATATAAAGATTTCAACCTCACTTAACCCTTGACAAAAGTTGCAAGATAGACTCCTCCCACTTACTGAATCTACGCATTTCATTGGCCCGCTATTCATGATGACGCTTTTAGGTAATCGCTCCCAGCCAATCAGAAACCGCCGGAAAGATCTCTATCTCTGCTTAAGGAAAAATATATCATACAGTATTTATAAAGGCTTGAGTATCAGGGATTCATTTAGTAATCTGATTAATTGAAGAGGAAGCATGCGCGTGTAGAGTGTGTGTATGTTTGTAGGGGGAAATACTCTTAACTTATTATCATTAATTTGAACAGCTTAGCGTGGGTGATGAGGGGAGATGGTGAGGGGAGATGGTGAGGATGCATGAGGGGAGATAGAGATGATACATGAGGGGAGATGACCAAGTGCAGTGTGTCACCTACCCAGCGCCACGTGTCCCCTCACCTAAATTAAATTGGTGGAGTTTTGTTAAAATACTCCTGCAGGGCATCACTCCATCACCTCAATGGCTTTAATGGTGCACAAGGTAAATCTTAGTGTATAATTATTGGTTATTCACTCATTATGGCTTAGAGCTTAGTGTATAGTATATGCATAGTGTATATATTTATGTATGTATATATGCTCTATGTATATATAAGTATGTATGTACTGTATAGGAATGGGAATAAAGTACATGTTATACATACACACACACGCACACACACACACACACACACACACACACACACACACACACACACACACACACACACACACACACACACACACACACACACACACACACACACACACTGACAAATCCCAGGATGATAAAGAATCGTTCTATGGATGGGTTAACCCGTACTCGAAAAAAATACTTCCCTCAAGCCCGTAAATTATACATCAGTCAAGAAAAAAAATAGTTTGTTGTTATGTAATAAATTATATTTTTTTTTTTGCCGACATTTAAAAATCACATTTCTACTATCGAGTCAGTGATATTTTTATTGCTGCTTTGAGAGAGAGAGAGAGAGAGAGAGACTTTAATCTAACACTCGCATACCTTTGCATAACAATGAAAACAATTCCAGCCATTTGGTCTCTGCAGGAAAGAGGTCTGAACGTTTGTGTTGTCAAGCGTAGATACCAGGCTCCTTGCTTAAGCAATGTCCTTCATTCCTACGGTGAAACGAAGAAATAGAAACCGGTCGTAAGCTATCCAAAAATCGGTCTCAATCACCCAGAAACTGGTCTTAATCACCCCAAAACCGGTCTTAACCACCCAAAAGCCATCACCTTGCCACAACCAGAGACCGGTTTCTACTTTTATGTGAGTCTAAAACAATACAGAAATAAACCACTCCCAGAGCCATAACTAGAGGCCGGTTTCTACTTTTATCGTGAGTCTAAAACAATACAAAAAAAAAAAAAACACCTCCCAGAGCCATAACTAGAGACCGGTTTCTACTTTTATCGTGAGTCCCAGGCTGTCTATAGAGGCGCTTGTGTTGAAGGGCAGGTCGGTGGTCATATATACACCGGCTGGGCGTCACCCACGAGAGGCTGGTAACAACGAGGGCTGTACTTTGCATAGTAAAACGCATTGGAAATTCTCTGCTTGCTCCTTCCTTCCTCCCTCCTACCGAAGCCTGATGGTGGTCCTGCAACGCCGACTACTATTGTCTGCAACGAACGAAGAAAAGATTTGCCTTTATACTTTTTTCTTTACTTTTTTTTTTATCTTTTTTGTCGTGAGAGATAAGAGAGGGAAGGGGGAGGGGGAAGGATTGAAGGAAGAGGGAGAAGGTAGTAGGAGGACGGAGGAGGAAGGAGCGAGGAGGAGAGTTAAGGGGGCGGGGGGTGAAGTGAGGAGGGCTTTCTTGCAAGTCAATGGTGTATGATAGTCTTCTTTTTTGTGCTTGTGTGTGTTTTTTTTTTTTACTGTAGGTGAGATTCTCTTTGGGATTTTGGATGGTGTTTGATTGTGTTTAATGGTGTCTGATGGTGTTTGATAGTGTTTAATGGTGTCTGATGGTGTTCGATAGTGTTTAATGGTGTCTGATGGTGTTCGATAGTGTTTAATGGTGTCTGATGGTGTTTGATAGTGTCTAATAATGTTTAATGATCTTTAATAGTGGTTGTCCAGTAGTGTTTGATAAAAGCACGATTGTGATTTAATGTGTATGTCCGACGGTGTTTGTTGTTGTTTTATGGCGTTTAACGATGATTATTAGTGTTTAGATAGTGCTTGGTGGTGTATGCTGGTGTTTAATGGTGTTTGGTGACCTTTCAGAATTTTTGTGTTTGAAATTTCGCCACAAACATTATTGTTCACTATCTCCACATATCTCTAAGTATATTCTGGCAATACCCGAAGCGAAATATATCTTGATAGGTCGTCATCTACTTGTAAATATTCTCTGGCTTTTCCTCAAACGAAATATATTCTTTAGACTCCTTTACATAACCTCAAATATCCTCTGGACGTCAGCGAAGTGAAATAGATTACCGTACCTTCTTCACATAGCGTCCCCGAAGCGACAAAGATCCTGAGAGCATCTTTGTATATCCTGTCAGCTACTCCTCAGATATTCTCATGACGTCCCCTGAAACGAAACAGCTCTCCTTCCAGTGTGTCTCTGCATAACCCACGAGTATACCCCGAGGCGAGATATGTCCCCGGGGGTCATCGTATACTCGCAAGTATTCTCCAGCCGTCTCTCTGGCCAGCATATCCCCAGCTGTAATAACTTCAGTCCAGGTTTTATCTGCGGGTTGAGTTGTCCTCCGAGATGAGACGGTCCGCTGGTTCTAGTTGGGTGAGCTCTTGCAGGTTTGGCTGAGGTCTGCAGTTTTCGTTTGGGAGGTCTTGCAGTTTTTCGAATTGGTGGGGACTTGTAGTATTTTTTTAGTTGTAGTTTTGTAGGCTCTTGCAGTTTCTAGCTAGGATGTTGTAGTTGTTGATTGTGTCGTGTTGATTTTAGCCTTGGGTTGTAGTTTTTAGCTGTGGTGTTGAAGTTTTAGTTGAGTTTGTTTCGGTTCTAGATAGCTTTTTGTAAGTGTGGGAAAGGTTTGCATTTTTAGCTGAGCTGTTACAAATATGATTGAGGTTTGGATTTACCTCTTACACACACACACACACACACACACACACACACACACACACACACACACACACACACACACACACACACACACACACACACACACACACCCGCACACACACACACACAGGTGGTGTTGATGACGTTGGTCGTAAACTGAACCACCTGTATGGGCCCATAGCTGACTCATACACACATACAGACAGGTGGTACACTACCCAAGGTAAACAGACGACCTTGTGTTTCCGTGTTGGTTGGTTGGGGTAGAAATAGGTGTTGTAAATACGTAAGAAAATGGGAAGGTTTAGATTACTAAATAGGGTGTTGTGTTTAATTAGGTAAATACATGCGATAAGACTAATAGCTGAGTATAATGTGACATTAATAGGGGAATTGTACTTTGAGATTAATAGGTAGATAAATATGATAACGATAATAGACGCGTACGTGTAAACAAAGTGACGTTAATAGGCAAATAAACCAGAGGAGGTGATAATTGGTAAACAAATACGTATAGTGTTGATGGGTTATAAAATAGGGACATACCAATCGATTTAATGGAATAGTTATTAATGTGGGAAAAAATAGCTTGTCACAGTCTCATACTAAAATGAATTAAGAATCAAAGTAAAGTATTATATTCAAAGTCAAATCAAGAACCAAATTAAGTTTTATATTCAAAGTCAAATCAAGATCTAAATACCTCAACCATGACTCGAATCTCAACTCCATCACCAAGTGTCTTTAAAGAACCAAAAGAAACGTGTAATCTGAACCACTAAACGGGCACTTAAGATCTTTGTTATTGCTGTAAGTCACTCATTTATACCCTCGGCTCAAGTCATCGAACGTCATTAAGTGTTTTAGACCAGCGGCCTTCAACTCTCTTCCTTGTAAAGACTCAATTCTGTCTCAGGCTATACCTATATCTCCTCTTCCCCTCTTCTTCCCCTTCTTCTTCCCTCCCTCCCTCCCTAAGACTGCAAAGGATCTCTATGCATTCACTCACTCACTCACTCACTCACTCACTCACTCACTCACTCACTCACTCACTCACTCACTCATTCACTCACCATACGAGGTCCATTATCCACTTCAAAACGTTTACTTGAGAGCCATACCTTAAACCCACTACTTACGTCCATTCCCTAAACTGAGTTCCCTAAAAGCCATTGTTTAGGGTAATTCACCTTTAGGACCCATCGCTTAATATTTTAGTACCTGGAATCTAAATACTTTAAAAGAGATACTTAAGTTCCTTACCTTAACCCACTTAAAGGTATCTAAACCCACCTCGTGTGTCTAATGCCTTAAATTTATCACCTCAAGCTCTTTCTCTCTCCTCGTTTTTCTCTTTTGGTATTTTCTTTTCTCTTATTTATTCCTATTTTCTGTGGTGTTTTCTTAATGTCATCTCTCTTTATAATATTCTTACTACTACCCTCTTTCTCTCTCTCTCTCTCTCTCTCTTTCCTTTGCTTTTCTTCCACCTCATCTCTCTCCCCCTTCTCCCTTGCCCCTCTCTCTCTCGTCTTTCTTTCCCTCCTTCTTTGCCCCTCTCTCCCTCCCTCTCTCCCTCTTTCCTTACATCTCTCTCTCTCTCTCTCTCTCTCTCTCTCTCTCTCTCTCTCTCTCTCTCTCTCTCTCTCTCTCTCTCTCTCTCTCTCTCTCTCTCTCTCTCTCTCTCTCTCTCTCTCTCTCTCTCTCTCATCCCTTTCCCCTCTCCCTCTCTCCCTCCGTCTCTCCCTCTCTCCCTCTCCCTCCTCCTTGCGTCTCCGTACTCCTGTCCTCCACCAACCAGCGTCAGGCTCTGCAACCCGCGGCTGCATAACCAATCGAGCTGCAGATTGATCAGTATGTAAATGGTTATGGGCGGTCGGCCGCTCCTCCCGCCGCCGGCACACTATAGGAGGATGAGCGGGAGGAGGATGGAGGGTGGTGATGATGATGAGGGGGAGGAGGATGGTGATGGGGAAGAGGAGGAGGAGGATGGTGATGGGGAAGAGAAGGAGGAGGAGGAGGAGGATGAAGGGTGGTGGAGGATGGAGGATGTTGATGAGGAAGAGGAGGAGGAGGATGAAGGGTGGTGATAAGGAAGAGGAAGAAGAGAAGAAGGATAAATGAAAATGATGGGGAATGATGATGGATGTAGAGGAAGATTGAGAGGGTTAGGATGGAGAAGGATGATGGTGGTGGGTGAAGGATGAAGCAAAAAGGAAGGGGTAGAAGGATGGAGGATAATAGGGATTGAAATTGAAAGATAGAAAGGAGGAAGAAGGAGGAGTGAGAACGAGGAAGAAAAAGAAGAGGGGTAGAGGAAGAGGGGAGGAGGAGGAGGAACGGCGTATTTAATGTAGAGGTTTGGGAACAACCACCACCACCACCACCACCACCACCACCACCACCACCACCACCACCACTACTACCACTACCACCACCAACACTACTACCACTACCACCACTACAACTATCACTAACAAGCAATAGCAGATTCTATTGACAACACGAACACGACAATCTCTCAGTGGCAATTGGATTTGCAAATAGATGGAGAGGAGGAGGATAGGGACAAGAAGAGGGAGAGTGGGAGGAGGAGGAGGAGGACAAGAAGAGGGAGAGTGGGAGGAGGAGGAGGAAGAGGAGGAGTGAGACGACCCTGTGTGGTGGTAACTGAAGGTGTTCAGAATGTAGGACCCATGACCGAGTGTGGAGTTTTGAGGTGTTGGGGGAGGAGAGATGGGGAGATGACGGGGGAGGGGAGGGGAGTGCAGGTCTTTAAGGAAATTTGGGGGAGAAGAGTGGTGTTGGGGAATGCTGGGGAGAGAAGGGGTGCTCGGGAGAGATGGGGAGAGGGGAGAATGTTCAAATATCGTAGTCTGGGATTTATTTTATTTTATTTGTTTACAAGAAAATTTTGGGTCACTAATTTCGAGCACACACACACACACACACACACACACACACACACACACACACACACACATCTATTTTTCTTCACAACCTCGTAAAAAACTCCTAACGATTACCCACCATAATTACCTTTAAATAGACACTCCATATTGCCCTACAGTTTTTATAAAGAAGTAATCATTAAATCAATAGTAAATTATCTATTTATCTATCGGTGTTGTTAACGGGGCGGGGGGGAGAGAGTTATATTAGCTGGTAGTATCTGGCAACTCTCCCTCAGTGTTGCCAACTTTACTCATGTTTTTCGAGACTAAAATATAAACATGAGCTGTCTTTATAAACTCGTATTTAATAACCAGGTAAAGTTGGTAATCCTGTGACTTAGATTTTCTTTTAATTACATCTAAGAATAAAATTGTTGCTTGTTGTTATATTAAAGCGTTAAAATTGGTCTTGATGGTTGTTAAGACTGAGAGATAATTTTTGTAGTGTTAATACATAAGGCAGATGTTGAGGGTATGAGAGGCGTGTGTATATTACGGTAGAGGAAATGTCTTATATTTCTCATTTATATTTAAGAATAAAATCTCTTAAATATGTTGTATTTTTATCATAAAGTAGATAACCCAGATGTGGGAATTCCCTTCTTCAATTACCTCTGATTATCAATTATTTTATGTTGCCAATTCCAATTTAATAAACATTGCCTTCCACTGCCTCACCCCCTCATCCACCTTCCTACTTCACAACAACAACACCAACATCAGCCCACACAGCTTCTTCCCCCCCACAAACCCAAAACATAAAAGTAATTAATTCCACGGCCCCAGTGAGCCTCACAAATTAGTAGCAGCCATAAAAATATTGTGGTGGTGGCCGCAACAATCTCAGTGCGAGCGAGGGTCAGCAACCGACACCATGATTGTGGGCGTGGCCTCCGTGACGTCACCACCCGATCGATAATCACGTCTGTAGAAAATGGGACGGATAATAGGCCTATGAGAGAGGCGCGCCTACTGACACAAACACACTTTCCTCTGGCTCTTACTTTATTTCTTTATGTTAGTTTTATTTAGTTTTATAAATCTTGGCTTCAATAAAGTTTAAATATATCACAGTGGCTGAACGATAGTTTGTGCTTCTTTTTACCCTTTCTATCGTTCTGTTATTTAGGGTTTGTTAATCGCTGAGTGTTCCTAGATGAGGAATATTAAGCAAAAATCGATCTTCCTCTTTAACTGAATCATAAAACTCAACAACACATAAAGTACGTAATTACTTTCTCAGGTGAAATACACTTTACAAATATTCATATAAACTTTTATACGTATCATCAAAGCATTACTTATATATCTGCATACATGTTGATATTTCTTGTGATGTGTCCATTAGAAACCATTGAATTTATATCTGCGTGTCCATTGGTACATTACTATGAAGGGGACGGAGCTTAATCTAGCCAAGAGCAATTTAATTGGTTGAGTTATGAATTAGATTTTTTGAGAACTGGAAATTATCATAAAAATCAGATATATATAAATTATTTAGGGATTAAATTATTATTTACGGTTCAGTTTTACACTCAGATCTCGAATTCATTTGAGCTGTAGATATATTTTTATTAATGTGATGTTTTAATAGTGTGTTAGTACGAGATTCACTTGACTGTAACTAAATTTATCTCTCTACTGTATAACAGATTTGTGTCCAGTTTATGAAGCTGAAAGGTAAAAAATTTTAAGAGAGTAAAATATCAAGTTATTTCTATATATTTGATACGTAGGTTTTTGTGAAGGATATAACTAATGAAGAGGTGAAAGGTGTTGGTAAAGTACAGGTAAACGACTCCCACCTGTTATTCACCTCGACTCACCAGTAACTCACCTCGAAACTCACCAGTAACTCACCTTGACTTACCAGTAACCCACCTCGACTTACCAGTAACTCACCTCTAAACTCTCCAGTAACTCACCTCGATTCACCAGTAACTCACCTCGAAACTCACCAGTAACTCACCTTGACTCACCAGTAACTCGCCTCAGACCACAAATGACTTATCAGGATCTTGACCTTTCGAAGCGGTGACGTCATATCTCACGTCACGATACAAAGAAAATGTGACGTAACTCAACAACATAGTTAGTTCATCACTCGGTTGCATCATCACGAATTCCATTGACCAACCCTCCCTCCCTCCCTCCCTCGTAATACCTGGTTTTCAGTAGTCAGTAGAGAAAACGTCTCCAGGTATACAGCATCTCTAGTTGTCATGAAGGAATGTAAACCACCACATGTGAATTTATCAAGTGTAATACGTGATCCAATCCTGTTATGTCTCGCCTTTTTTTAGTGACAGTTCTAATTGTTGTCATATTTCCTATTTTAAAACACAACATAAGGATTTTAAATTATTGTCCTCTATATCATCTTCTGAAACACCGGGGCAAGTAACACCACCCAATCAATGACACAGTTGTTCGCTTGGCTCATTTTCCTGACGTTAGGAACATAATCTTAGAATTCTCTCTTATCTAACGCGGTACATGATCTTTCCAGGGAGAGTCAACACTAACTCCAATGGTATTTCCTCTCTCTAGGGTGTAATATGATCACTGAGGGAAGAATTTACCTCCAGTGATCATTTTCTGTTTGTAATTCCCATTGTTTTTGTGAATTATCAACTTGATTATGTTACTCTTCCTCCATTTTTTTCGTCTTCTCGTGAGGGGGGAAGTGTTCTGTCAGTTTTAGTTGCAATTTACTTCATTTTAGAAAATAACTGAACTAACTTTTGTATCTCTTGTTCCAGGGTGTGACCTCAATGCCGCCAGCGAGGGCACTTCCACAACCAGAGGCCGCCTCCGCCCCTGCCCACCCCCAACCTCACTAGGACACACGGTGAGGTCCCAACATTTGATGCTTATTCGGGGTTGAGATTATACCATATATACCGTATAGACTCAGAGTAATGTAGATCTGAATTAAGCTTTAAGACTCTCTGTTTAAGGGAAGACTAATCAGCTTATAATGAATCAGTACTTATAAATAATCACATATAATTATCATGTATAGCGACAGATGGGAATACTAAGGGAATCAAAACCTTCATTAGTCTGGTATTTATTAAGCATAGGGAATTATTATTATTACTACTAAAAAGGACAAGTTCTGAGGTGTTAAGAGACACTACTTCATTCTTGGTTACCTGTGGGACTTTTGTGGAGGGTATTGAAGTATTTTATTGATATTATCTTATATAAGGTTCAGACAGTTGTTATTGGGATTTGTGGGGAATTTGGGGTTATAAGATAAATCAGTATTGCATTTAAAGGTATAAAGGGATCTGTTTAGACCTGGAGGAAGTGGGTGATGATATTACCAGGATTTATGAAAGCAATGGACGATATTTATCTGTATGGTTTAGAATTATATTAAGATTTCTGGGTTCAATTTTGTTTGGCACGAACGATAAATCTCAGGAAATCTCAGCTTTTCTTCATTTTATAAATATGTTCTGAGAGTCATAGTGGCACCATAGTCAATTTTTGGCTGAAAGATCAGTCATAAGTTTCACGCTTACATTAGGTCAGTGGTAGTATACAGTGCTTGTTTTTTTCAGTGTTCGAATTGTGGTCCACTTACAAACATATAAACACAACAGTACTGGCCAGTTCTCAAGGTCACAACATTAACCATCTTTGGATACACTCCATAACAAAAACCACTTATATTACCCTAAGACTTAAGACTCTCAACATTTGGCATATGGATTCCAGTGCAAATATCACCAGCCAACTTCATAATATCCTGTAGACCATAAACCCATCCGCACTGGACGAACCACAAGTGCATTATAGGAGACACCTGCATAGACTCTCAATCATGATATCCCCCTTCAGATGAACGAGACCTAATGCAAATAGTACCCACCTGCACCTACTCTAAGATATTATATCGTTTGGCTTTTGAATAAGACTAATATAGGCATGGCCACTTGCCTGTCCTTGGTGGTGGTGGTGATGGTGATGGTGATGGTGGCAGCCCTTGGGAGGATTAGTTGGCCTGGGGTAGTGGAGGGCCTGGGGTAGTGGAGGGCCTGGGGTAGTGGAGGGCCTGGGGTAGTGGAGGGCCTGGGATAGTGGAGGGCCTGGGGTAGTGGAGGGCCTGGGGTAGTGGAGGGCCTGGGGTAGTGGAGGGCCTGGGGTAGTGGAGGTCCTGGGGTAGTGGAGGGCCTGGGGTAGTGGAGGACCAGGGGAGTGGAGGCATGGGGTAGTGGAGGACCTGGGGTTAGTAGATGGCCTGGGGTAGTGGAGGACCTGGGGTAGTGGAGGGCCTCAGGTAGTGGAGGGCCTGGGGTATAGTGGGGACCTGGGGTTAGTAGATGGCCTGGGGTGGTGGAGGTCCTGGGGTAGTGGAGGACCTGGGTTAATGGTGGGTCTGGGGTAGTGGAGGACCTGGAGTAGTGGTGGACCTCTGACACACATACCAACATGAAGGGCTGGACTGTGTTGTGAAATGCCTGCCATAGTGTAGGAGTGTGTGTGTGTGTGTGTGTGTGTGTGTGTGTGTGTGTGTGTGTGTGTGTTTGTAAAGGTAACAAAGGGATGTAAATGGGATATTTAGAGAAAAATGAATAAGAAGCATAAAGAGGGAAACGATAGATTAAAGAATAACTAAGGAATGAGGCATCAAGTCAGATAAAACGATGGAAAGACAAAAAAAAGTGATAAAATGATGAGTCGTGAGAAAATCCAATAAAACAAAAGTGATCAGAGTAGACGTGTCGGAATATCAGTGGTATCTGGAAAGACGCCTAATGAATAATGTAGGGAGAGGGATAAAGAGGGGGTATGAGAGAGAGATAGAGTGGGGGATGAGAGATAGAGTGGGGAATGAGAGATAGATAGAGTGGGAGATGAATGAGATAGAGTGGGGGATGAGAGTGATAGAGAGAGGGGATGAGAGAAATAGAGAGGGGGGATGGGAGAGAGTTAGAGTGGAGGATGAGAGATAGAGTGGGGATGAGAGATAGAGTGGGGATGAGAGAGAGGAAGAGGGTGGATGAGAGAGATAGATAAAACTGTTTGAGAGAGATAGAGAGGGTGAGAGAGAGAGATAGAGGGGTGAGAGAGATAGAGGGAGTGAGAGAGAGATAGAGAGGGTATGAGAAAGATAAAGGGGGGGTGAGAGATAGAGTTGGTGGTGGGAGGGGGGGCTTAAAAATGATGCCATTGGGAGCGTGAAGGAGAGAGAGGTCGAGTGGTTAGAATGATAGGCTAATGGCAGTGGTTCGCTAGGTGATAGGGAAGGCTGGAGCATTAAGAGGTGTAACGGGGCTGGTGTGTGTGTGTGTGTGTGTGTGTGTGTGTGTGTGTGTGTGTGTGTGTGTCTTCATCGACAAGTCTTTGGAGACGATCTTCATTTATTTCTTCGATCTCACTCAGATATATTTCACCTTAAGATTAAACACCCTAATTATTAACCTAACCTAACCTAACCTAACCTAACCTAACCTAACCTAACCTAATCTAACTTAACTCCTCCCCTACGTAGTGTTAGGGCTGTTTAATCAATCATCACGTGAGATAAGCTTGCTAAAGGTGGGCTAAACTTCAGGTGATTCAAATGTACCTATGGGGGTTTTGACTGTAAAATGAGAATAAATTGATTTTTTCCCCTTTATTCTCTGAGGTTAACTTGAGGATGAGGAACAAGGCATCACCGAAAGCTTATTTTATGGCTCTCTTTTATGGCTCAAACTTGCTGCTAAAGTTTGCTGGTTGTCAGGTATGTCATTATAAGGCATCGTATATCATCAATCTCTCGATGTGGTGTCAGATGATGTCACGGCAAGACTTATTTTGTCCGTGTTATTTGGTTTTACATTTATCTGACAGTACTAGAGTGTAATATATACTGATAGATTCATTAAGTTTTTTTGGTGTTTAACATGTGTGAGAGAGAGAGAGAGATCCCTGCTAACTTGATCACTTACTCCCTCTCACCACTATGTAGTCAGGTAAAACAACTTGCTTCAACTCCTCTCTAGAAAAAAAAGGCTCACCGTTGCCCCCGAAGTGTTTATTTACATTCCAGGAGCCACCAAGACACGCTACTGAGCATGCTCGTGGTGCCTACCTCATACCGGGCGATGACGTTATGGCAGACACACCAGACTGCTTAACCATTCCGATCCTGTGTTGATGATGATGGTGATGATGGTGATGATGATGATGATGATGATGATGATGATGATGATGATGATGACTCTAGTACTTAGCATATTCATTGTACCTAATAAGAATATTGATACGAATATGTCACTTCAAACCCTGATTTTTTTAGTCCTAGGATTCATAAAGACATTCTCACATGAACACCTGTACTGAAAGTCAAAGATGTATCGTGAACCTTTACCTGCTCAAATGTCATTAAGGTGTTTTCATTGATCTGCAACATGCGACGTGCTGCCACAAATGACCCTCATCGTACATCAATAATTTGCCTTGAGTCTCTTACCTACAAAAAAGTTCTCATTCACTTACAATAACTTTTCACCTGTGCTGTACACCTGTCGAGAGTCTTCTTAAAAGGTATTATTTTTTCCCCGAATTTCTGGTGCTAAAACATTTCTTTACCAAGTACTTTTTTAGTCTATTACCTACGTTGTAAACTTGTCTGTCTGTCTGTCTGCCTGTCTTTCTGTCTGTCTGTCTGTCTGTTTCACTACAAACCATACCAGACAGTTAAATAACCATAACCACATACCCTCCTACACCTCCATTACACACTCATCACATGCACAAACAAATGCCGTGTTAATTTTACGCTTTACTCCATTTTTTCTCAACCAAGGATAAAAAGACTACGGATGAGAGAATCAAGAAGATAATACAGATAATGACACTTGGTAGATCGTTCCCTCGTTTGGTGGTTTGGTAAAGAATGTAAATTGAGGTGCTGGTAGTTCTTAATAGCAGGAGTCACACACACATACACTCACACATGAACTTTACGGCGTGGTGGTGTTTATGTCTGGTATGAGTGTATGACTGTATAATGTGGTATTTATTTATATATATAATTGACTATCATCTAGAGTTGAGGGCCTTAATAACTGTGTTTTATAAATGGAATGGGATGATCATAGTTAGTGTGTGTGTGTGTGTGTGTGTGTGTGTGTGTGTGTGTGTGTGTGTAGATAGATAGATGGATAGATAGACAGACAGACAGGCAGACAGACAAACAGACAGACAGACAGACAGAGCATAACACGTCTCATAGTCAACGCCCAATATAGTAACCTTAAAGGAATGTCACGCTAAAGAGGATTTGTTTTCTTTCCATGGGTGACTGCGAGAGTATTATCAAGCCCCTCTGTTCCCCCTCACAATACCATGTTGCGTCAATAAGGTCAATAAGTGCTGTAAAAGCATGTAAGAGTGTACCGGTGAAGTGCTTATCGTGTCCTAAATATAAATGAGTTTTATGGTTGGCGTCCTTTGTGTCACTGATAAGGATTTTTCTATTGATTTATTGCAGTGTGTGTGAGAGAGAGAGAGAGAGAGAGAGGGGGGGGGTAAATTTAAGGGAATTAGGGAGGAACTAGGATAAAGGAAGGAAGATAGGTAGGTGAATAGTTAGAAGCAATAGTATAGGAAAGATAAACAGGATAGAGGGAATGAGGCAACGGTGATAAAGACCAGGTTATGCCAAGAAGAATTCGAATACAGAATGTGAAGGTCGAATATAGAAATGGGATAAAGGGAGAATAAAGGAAAGGACGGAACTGGTTAAGAGGAAGAATAAGAAGAGAGAGAGAGAGAGAAGCAATGAACGGGGGTAGAAGGATACGGTGAAAGGTTTGGGATGAATGGTTGTGGGCGGAGGAGGAAGAGGAGGAGGGATACCAGTGATGGGTGTGGGTGTGGATGGAGTGGGTGGAGGGGGAGGTAGCAGAAAGGATGAGGGATGGGTGTGGGTGTTTGTAGGTGTGAGTGACTTGCTAAGATGTGGGTGGTGGAGGGAGAAGGAGGAGGAGGAAGAGGAAGAGGAGGAGGAGGAGGTCGGAAGGGTAAATTGTGTGTAGTTAAAGGTGACTTGTTGGGGTGTGGGTGAAGGAGGAGGGTGACTGAGGAGGGAGGAGAGGTGTATAGAGAGAGGGAGGAGTGGGGGTATAGGAAGGGTGGAGGGTTAAGAGAAGGACACGAGCCATATCTAATGACGTTTCCTCATCCTCTTGTGGCGTCCTCGACTGATGGCTGCTGTAATGAGACTGCATTGGACAAACACACACACAGTCCTTATAACCAATCAATATTTTTCTTCAAATTTCTCATAAACAAATTTTTTTACAAGGCATTAATTATTTTTTATACTATGTACATAAACAATATATATCACGTCATTATTGTATCGTAAAATATCCAGTAAATATTAAGGTTTAAATTAAAAAAAAATTCTTGAGTTCCCTTCATAAACGTCTTGAGATAAAGTCCCGTATTACACAAGTATAGAATATGACCTCAGCCTAATGGGGTCGTTTATGTGTATGCACTTATTATCTTCTTCTTTATCCTAATTATGGATTTCTTCACTTAAACAACGAGAACCTGTTTATTTTCTTATCTCTTTCTACCTGTTTTGTTTATTTATTCTTGTCTCCTTTGTCTTCCTCCTTGCTTTCTTGTATATTCTTATCCGCCGTCTTTCTCTTTTTCTTGTATTTATTTATTATCCTCTTATCTGTTTTTGTTTTAATTTATGTGTTTTTTCTCATATATTCTTCCGTATCTATTTTTATTCTCTTCTTTATCCACCTACTTTATTCGTTTTTTTTCTCAATTCCCTGTTTCCTGTTTCTTAAAATTTCTCTCCCTACTTTTCTGTCTTTCTTATTATCGTTTATTCTTCTGTTCTGTTTTTTCTTATCGATCATTGATGTTATCTTTCCGTCTATCTCCCTCTTTCTTTTTTCATGTTCTGTTTTCTTTTCATTTTATCATTTCTTTATTGTTTGACTTATATCTTTGCCTCGATTTTTTCCTTTCGTATTGTCTGTCTCCTTTCATTCTGTCTTTTTTCATATATCTCTTATTCCCTTTTCTTGGTATCATCTATTCCTTTTACCTCCTTCCATTTCTGTCTCGTCTTCTCTATCTCTCTATTTATCATGTGTGTCCTTACCCCATTCTTTATTCCTTATTGTTTTCCCTTTCATTCTTATCCATTTGTTTGTTTATTTACTACAATTTATATTATCCTGCATCTCGAAAATATTATTGGTTATTTTTTTACTATTCCTTATATCCTATTTTATCCCAGCTCCCTCATTTATTCACAATTCTCCTATAACCTTATTTGGCTCGTTTTATTTAGTCTCTTCCTCGTTCTCATCATTATCTCTTCCCCCCTCTCTCATTCTGCTTCGTTAAATGGCTCATTCTCCTCTTTCTCCTCATTCATCTCTTCCTCCTCTTCCTCCTCTCCCCTCTCCTCCCTTCGTTTACTGTTCACCTCTGTTTATTATCTAATGTTTGTGTGTCTTTGTCTAAGGTTTATCGCCCGTTCTGAATTTCCATTTCCATTGTCTCTTCTCTCCTCTCTTTATTCTTTGCGTCTTTCTGTATTTCTTTTTTTTTCTTGATTTATCGTCATTTCCTCTGTGTCTGGTTTAAATATTCTCTCTCTCTCTCTCTCTCTCTCTGTTCCAAATTCAGTCAGACACAAATGTTTAGTGTTTGTTTGTGTTGTTTTTCTCTTTATTGTCATCGCTAATGTTACCCTCTCATCCCTTCCTGCTGTTCTCTCTCTCTCTCTCTCTCTCTCTCTCTCTCTCTCTCTCGTCCATGCATTCCCTTTCTCTCGTTTACATTTGTCTTCTTCTTTTCTCTCTTCCTTTCATCCGTCTTTTCTTTCTCATCTCTCATTTGATTTGCTTTTCCAATATTGTATACTCCTCTAGTTTTCCCTCTCTCTCTCATCTCTCTCATTTTCTCTCTCTCTCTCTCCTCCTTCTCTTTTCGCTTTCCCCCTACCTCGTACCACTTTCATTTTCCTTTTCCCTCTCTCCTCCCCTCTTTCGCTTCCCCTCTTTACTGCCTCCTCTCTTTCGCGTCTCCCCTCTCCCTCCCCCTTTTATCTCATGCGTTTTAAGTCCCTTTCGTAGTTCCTTTATTCTCCCTCTTTCGCCTTTCGCTACCGTGTGTGTGTGTGTGTGTGTGTGTGTGTGTGTGTGTGTGTGTGTGTGTGTGTGTGTGTGTGTGTGTGTGTGTGTGTACTTTTCATAGGTTGTATATATTTTCCCATATATCTTCGTTAAGTTGCATTGTGTTTGGTCGACCAGTGGCTGTAGTTTATTGCGGGTGAGCAGAGGAAACCATTTTTTATATTATTACTCTCTCTCTGTCTGAATGTCTGTCTGCCTATCTGTCTGTCTGGTTTTATTTCTCTCTCTTCTCCGTGTGTCTGCCTGTCTGTCTCTCCCTCTCCCTCCGTTCATTTGCTACAGGTCGTCCAATTAGGCTTCTATCTCTTTCTGTCTCTATTTTTCTTCTTTCCTCCCCTCTCTCATCACCTAGTTTCTCTCTCTCTCTCTCTCTCTCTCTCTCTCTCTCTCTCTCTGTCGTGATTTTTTTTTGTCTTTACATGTGTGTATAAGTTTCCCCGTTTTCTCTTTTATCATTTATTATTTATCCTTCTTCCTCATTCTCTGTGTTCTCTAACTCCTTTTCCTTTTGTCTTTCATATCTCTCCCTTATCGTATTTCTCCCTTCCCACATCCGTTCCTTCCGCTCTCTCACTATCTCCTTCTCTCTCTTGGTTTCTTTATCTCTTTCATCTCATCCGTTCCCACTTCCTCCTTACCTTTCTCCTTCCTAATCTCCTTATCCTTCTCCCATTCACTTTCTTCCCTTCCTTTTCATTATCAACGTTTCTCAATACCCTATCCTCCTCCTCTTCCTCCTCACCCACTACCCAACCCAACACCCATCTCTCCTCCTCCTCCTCCTCCTCCTCCTGCTCCTCCTCCCCACCCACCACCCACCACCCACCACCCTCCTTCCCTACCCCTCCCCGCCTCCCTCCTCACCTCAGTAAGAGAACTGGTCGATAATTTTACACAGAGGCAGACACGCTCACTCCTGGAGGCCAACACCGATAACTGCTGGTGGAGGAGGTGGGATGGGAGAGGTGGGAGAGGAAGGGAGAGAAAGAGAGAGGAGTAGAAGGGAGGTTGAGGAAGAGGGAGGAGGAGGAGGGAAGAATGAAGGTGGGATAGGGGAGGGAGAGGAACAGCGGAAGGGGTAGAGAGTTGGAGTGGGAAAGGGATGAAAAAGGGAAGGGGAGAAAACGAGATGAAAAGACGATTTGAGAGACGAGAGGATTTAGATAATAAGGTAGTGAAAACAGGCAAATGATGTAAGAGAGAAAGAAATAGAGATGGTGTTAGAGAAAGAGATACGAGAGAGACAGAGAGAATGGGAATGAGTGGGAAAAGTAGAGCAGGTGTGAGAAAGAAGAGAATGAAAGAAAACGGGAAAGCAGAAGATGGAAAGAGAAAACAGAGGGAGAGGAAGTGGGAAATTGAATATAAAAGAGAAATTATGTAAGTGTTAAGACAGGACATAAGGGAAAGGGAGAGGGAAAGAGGGAGGAAAAGATGGAGAGAGAGAGAGAGAGAGAGGGCGGGAACTAGAGATGAAGGGAAGAATTGAAGGTGGGAGGATGGGAAGGAAGGAGGGAGGGAGGGTGGGAAAGAGTGAGGAAGGGTGGAATGATGGGAGGGAGGGTGGGAGAAATAGAGAGGGCAGGGAGAGGGGGGGAGGGAGGGAGGGGGGTAAACTACGCTACAGTGGTTGGTGTTCCCAGTTAGTCAAGGGCGAGTGATAATGATTGTTGATAATTAGACACCATCCACTAACGAGGGGTTGACATCCTCAGCCAGAGTGTAATTCCTCGACAAGGTAATGATGGCTGACAGCAAGAGTCGTCGTTTTTACTCTGCATCTTGTCTACGAGTTCAGTCCCTGGGGTGAACTCCTCTGCTTACAGCCTTGATCAGTTTGAACATTTAGGGTGAACTAAGCTGTTATTGGTGGTCTTACGGTTTTTTGTTTTTTTAGCATTTTATCGTTATATAAGGGAATCAGATTTGTCTATTGTCATCTACATGTATTTTAAGTTCAGTTATGTCTCCCCCATCACTGTCCTCATGCGAACCACCTATCACCCAGTCTACGCTGATTTGTCCTCCTCAAAACGTGTTATGACTCCCTCTAAACCAGCCTGAAGCTCCTCCCTACTGACTCAAAACCTCCAAATTTAAGAACACTCTTATTATCCCTTCAAACACTGACTCACAATCACTAAATTATCACACACGTGTATGTTAATCGGCATCACTCCAATTCCTTTAACAACCCAACAACAATAAACACTCCAAATCCACATCTTCTCGCCCAAGTCCTCTCACATCCCTCCAAACCTACACACACTCTCTTCAAAACCCAGTAACAAGAGTTTCCACCTCCACTCAAGACCTTGTTTAAGACGTGGGTGGACAAGGTTCCTCCCACGCGGCGTCGCCTCCTGCAGTAGCGGTCGTGTGAGTGTCCCGGGGAGGCCCATCGGCACTTGGTGGTGGTGGAGGTGTCGCGCCAGCCGTCCCTTTAACCCCCGTGGTTGGTGGGCCAGGCTGTGTGTCTGTGTGTGTGTGTGTACTCATACTGGGAGGCCTCTTACGAACACACACACACACACACACTCCCGGGGTGGTGGTGGTGGATAGTTAGTATGGAGGGAGGGGTGGTAGGGGTAGGGTGGTAGTAGGGAAGGTGATAGCGGTAGGTTGGTGGTAGGAGGGAGGGTGATAATTGTCTTGAGGTAGTAGTATGTGAGGTTATAGTGGTAGCAAGGGAGGGTGGTAGTGGTAGTGGGGTAGTCAGGTAGCGATTCTTGGGGTGGTAGGGGTTTTATGGTGGTAGTGTTCTTGGGGTGGTATTGGTCTTGGGATGCTAAGGGTCTTGGGGTGGTAAGGTGTCTTGGGGTGGTAGTGGTCTTGGGGTGGTAAGGTGTTTTGGGGTGGTAATGGTCTTGGGGTGGTTAGGTGTCTTGGGGTGGTAGTAGTCTTGGGGTGGTAGTGGTCTTATGGTGGTAGTGGTCTTGGGGTGGTAGTGGTCTTATGGTGGTAGTGGTCTTGGGGTGGTAGTGGTGGGGTTGCGTGGTAGGGGCGGGCAGGAGAGGCGTCTTGATGAGCCTACCAGTGGTGGTGGGGGGAGGACTCAGCAGGAGAGTGACCACGTCGCTACTACTGCTGCTACTGGTGGGGTGACGACCGCCGCGGGGCAGCCAGGATAGGGAAGTAGTGTGAGGACGGGTGGTGGGAAGGTGTTTGGGGCGAGGGGAAGGGAACTGGAGGATGTGAGGTGTGCTCAGGGAAGGTGGGAATGAGGGAAGTATGGGAAGTAGGGTTGGGGTTAGAGTGTCAGCTACTGTTGGGGGAGGCAGTGAGGGGCGCCCCGGCTACACGCTGGCTACAGGTGTGTTATGTCAATCACTCAGAACGGCACACAGCCTTAATTACTGCATGTAATAATTTGTGTGTTAGTGCTGGGCCGGGCTGCCACCAGGGTCGCAGGGCAAAGAGGGAGGGACTTAATTTGTCACGTGACCAGTTTTAACCAGTAGCGTGGCCAGAGAGCAGGAGGCGGTGCCAGAGAAGGCGGGACTACTCTCATTGGGCGGAGCCAACAGTAGCCCCGCCTTCTCGGGTTGAGAGCGCGGTGTCGAGCCATCCACCAGATAGTGTTTGAGCTTGCCGCGGCCTCAACACACGCAGGCTGTTTTTTGCCGCGGCTCCTGCTCCCGTGCCTAGCGTGCTTGGTCCATGCGGCGGCCGACCCAGTGCCACGCCAGCTAATGTGTGTGTGTTGTTCTCTCTTTCCGATCGTGTGTGACTGTGCGGCACCCTGGCGACGGTGGACTCCATACCGTGGCGGCACCACCATGCAGTGGGCAGCAGCGAGGGAGGAGGACTAGACAGGATGAACGGATCACTGTATGAGGACTCGGCCAGTACACGAGGCTTGGAGCCCACGGGCCAGACACCGCTCCACATCCCGGCCAAGCGTGTGGCCACCACCCTGGCTGTATCCACCTACCCGCACCCGCCCGAGTGCCCCACGGGGCCTGACTCGGGCGCCGCTGCCGGGGTCATCAGGCACTCCCACTCCACACAACCCTGGAACTATCAACCTGACCATGCCGCCGCCACGGCTCCCTTCGATTCCCAGTATGGCCAGGCCTTCTGTCGAGACGGCGTTACGCCCACCTACTACAATATTGCAGATTCCAGAATGGCTGACCGCAAGACTCTGGCCTTCTGGCCAAACAAATACGACTACGCACCGGGACCCTCCTCGATGGCCACGGAGTCGTGTCAGGCCTTCGCCGCCCAGACGTGGTGCAACTATCCTCCCTACGGGCGTGTGGGCCATGTTGACGCCCACGGCCAGCCCGTGCCATACCTGACGGCGGCAGACGGTGCTCCCAAGTCTGCTATGGAAGCTGCTGCTGGATACCCCCACGACGGCTACCTGAGGAACTACCCCACAGCGGAGAGCATGCCTCCTGCACCCTACCCGCCAGGTACGTACCAGCACCAGGGTGGTAGAGCCCTCACTATAGCATTGCCCTCCTACTCCCTGCTAGGGTTGTTGTGGCCGCTCCTCTGCTGGGTGGCTGTGGAGGTGTTGTGTCCGCGTGCACCTCGTAAACCCTTGCCTTCTGCCTCTTTCTGCCTTACACCCGCCATAAAACATCCGTCACAACACTGTCCAGTCTCTCCCTAACTCTCACTCTCTCTTTCTCTCATATTACTCTGTCTGTCTTCCTGTCTGTCTCCGTCTTTCCATCCCTCTTTTCTTCTGACATTCATATATAATTAGTTTTTCTCGACATACACATAACTACATCTATATTGCTCTGATTATATTTATCGCCATCGCTTCTGCAGTCCTACACCATCACCCACTGTCAACACCACCACCACCACCCTCCACAGCTCACCATCTCAACACCACCACCACCACCACCACCATCTTCTACACATAACCACTACCATCACCACCATCCTCTACACACCACCACTATCACCACCACTCTCTATATATCACCATTACCACCACATTCAACACGCAACCACCACCTCCTCCACCCTCTACACACCACCATCACAACACCATCCTCTACACACCACCATCACAACACCATCCTCCTCCTCACCTCCACCACCATCACCCTCCTCACCTCATCATCACAACACCACAGTCAACCTCAAAAACCGCGACATTCTCACAAATCCTGACCACCTCTTCCTTCCTTGTTTTACCGTGTCTTGTCTACCTTCCTCCTCCTGCCTCCTTGATGTTTATTCTTCCTTCTTGCTGGAATATATACGTGTAGATTCTTCCTTCCTTCAATTTTATTTAAGGTTTTCTTGTTTTCATTCATTATTTTCCCCTCACTTCCTTCCCTTTTCTCATTCGATTTTTTTTCTCTCTCTCTCTCTTCCTTTTTCCTTCGACTTTCATTATTAAGTCTATTCTTCTTTTGTGTTCTGTTGTTTTCTTTCTTCCTCGTTCTTGTTTATTTCCTATGCTTCGTATTGTGATCTCACCTAACTCTATTATCACTATTTTCCTGATTATCTTCTCTTTTTTAATTCTTTAGTCGTGTCTAATTTTATATTTCATGGTTCATTTTATACATATTTATCTGACTCTTCGTGTTTTTATTTTTGATTTTTCTATTTTTTTGTGATTCTTAATTTCATCTTTTTTTCTTCGTCTTCTTTATCACTAGTTTGTCATCTTGTAATTATCACTTAATGTGGCTTTTGAGACCTTTGGTATAATTAAGTCATCTCATATTTCTTAATTTTCCTCATTTTTTTCCTCCTCCTCCTCCTCTTCTTCCTCCTCCTCCTCCTCTTGTACTTCCTTCTTCAACTTCTCTTTTATTTCTTTTCCATCTCCTCCTCCGCTACCTTTAGCACCACGTCCTATATACTCTTCTTCTCCCCTCTTATTCCTCCTTCCCCCCATGCCTCTTCCACATCTTTCTCTTCTGCTCTTCCTCCTTCACCACCTCCTTCACTTCTTCTTCCTCCTTCTCCTCCTCTTTCCACCTCCACCACCAACACCGCTTCCTTCCTCTTACTATGGCACCTTCTTCCCCCTCCCTCCCTCCCTCCTCCCACCCTCCATCCCCTAACACCACCTCCTCCTCCTCCCTCCTCCTCCTACCACTGTTGCCAATGCCAGAGGCCCATAAATCTCCCAGCCACCTATCTTATGATGTAACTCAGCCGGTCTTCAGAGTGTAGTAGTGAGTTGGTAATATTGTTTTCTCTCTTGATAAACAGTGAACCTGTCTGGAAATTTGTTCTAAGTGTAACAATGTGTCGTAGTTTATTTTGTGGTGGTTTATTTGTATTTATTTTTTGTCATTGTTATACATCTAAAATTGTGCTCGTGTTTTTATTGTTATGTATATATATATATTAGTAATTTATTCATATGTATGTTTATAATCGAGGATTTTTTTATTTATTTTTTGTTATGTATTTCAATCAAGTTTGGTGACGTTATATGATGTGTTAGTGATGTTGGTTGAACCTATAATAAGGGAAATGAGGGTCGTTTCGTATAATTCAACCTAATAGTGTCATTTAGTGGTCTCTCTTACTCATTATAGATACTTCAGTAACGTCTCGCGTCATTTCACTCACCTATAATTTGTAACTCCATTATGTTGTTGTAGAAATTTTCATACCTATAATTTGCACATCAGTGTCGTGTAGTGATTTACCACACCTATAATTTCTACTGACAGTGACGTCCCGTGAATTTCGCCACGTATAATTTATTTTTCAGTGTAGCTTAGTAATCTCAAAACACCTATCATCTGCTGTACAGTGTCGTGTTATGTCGTGTCTCCCATCTATAATTCACACCTTTAGTGACATCTTCTATCATGCCGTTTCATAATACTTTCCTACCTATAACACAGACGTTCATATAATGTACTATCATGCGTTATGGTGTTCCTAGCCTATAATTTCAACTTCAGTGTTACGTTCTGTATTTTCCTGTCATATCATCCATTCCTCCTAACTATAATTTGCAACTAATAACATATCGTGATTTGCTCTGCCTATTATACATTATCTATAACTTGCATTATACATTCAGCTATATAATGTAGTTTTGTTATTTTTCTTCTAGTATCTATAAGGAATTATACATCCATTCCCTCTTCATATATAATTCGATTCTATAATTCATTTGCTTGTTTCTATATACAGTATTCTATGTAATTATATCTCACCGCATTATAAACGACATTACACCTATAATATACCTATAATCTTACAGTCTAACCTCTCTATAAATCAGGGTCATTGCATCTATAATCTCAACTCCTGACCCCTCTAGTATAACTTCACGACAGGGTTACAAATGCTATAATCTAACAGCACTAAATATGATACTCCGTGCTCCAGTTACTCCCCCCACCATCCCCCCTCCCTACTCTCCCCTTCTCCCCCTCTCTCCTACCCCCTCTCTCCTCTATCCTCCCCCGCCTCTCTCTTCCTCCCCTCTTCACCCTTCCGTCTCCACCATCTCTCCTCTTCCTCTTCCCCCTCTCCTTCCTCTTCTCTCCAGCTTTCGTCTCTATAAGCGGTTAATTAATATTCATATCATTATCTACATCACCTCACGAGAGACAACAAGGGTGTGGCAGGGGGTTCAGTTGTTATAGGTACAAGGGTGTGGCAGGGGGTTCAGTTGTTATAGGTGCAAGGGTGTGGCAGGGGGTTCAGTTGTTATAGGTACAAGGGTGTGGCAGGGGGTTCAGTAGTTATAGGTATAAGGGTGTGGCAGGGAGTTACAGTTACATGACCAGCCATACAGGATAGAGAAGTTATAGGGACGAATCTATAATTAAATCTGATTATGTCTTGTCATGAACGCCTTTGGCACATTGTGAATTGTGTCATTTGGAGCCCCTATAATAGACGTGGATCAGTGCCAAGCTGGGTGACACTGCTGGCGCTCACAGGGTGCCAGGATGTGTTAATGAAAAGAGGACGAAGCCACGAGAGGAAATATGTTTTGGAGGTGTGTGTGTGTGTGTGTGTGTGTGTCCTAGTTCGCATGTCTGTGATTGTATTTATCTAACTGGCTGTCCTAGTTAAAATGAAGGGCAGAGAGAGAGAGAGGGGGAGAGAGAGAGAGAGAGAGATAAAACAGGCGAACGAACACAGATAAGACACACTAACTGGCCCCAATTGGAGCGAGAGAGAGAGGAAAGAAAGTGAGAAATTAAGAGATATTGACCTCACGAACTTGTAAATAAGATCCAAATTGAGTGTACCAATAAGACGAAGAGAGAGAGAGAGAGAGAGAGAGAGAGCAAGTGTAAACAGAGGCGGTTGAGCAATAGGTAGTGAGGAAGGGATGGCTGTTGTGTTCGGATATTAAGGGAGAATGGCGCTATTGGAGGGATGACTATAGTAAAGGAAGGACTGTTGCCTTTAGAAGTACATTAGAAGTATATATATCGTCTTGAGTATGAAGTGTGTGTGTGTGTGTGTGTTTAATTCTTGTGTGGTAGTGTGAAGACATGCAATTACAGTTATGTGTTTGTATGGTAAGTGTGTATTTGTGCGTGTCTGTGTATGTGCTTTCATTACATACAGTATATGGATAGATAAGTGCTATTTTTACACACACACACACACACACACACACACACACACACACACACAATGATGAGCGTAAATTTACAAACGTCACTCAACTCTGACCTCAAGCAAACAGCATATTAAACCTCTCCCCGTCTGATCTACCCTGCCCCACACCCCCTCCCGCCTCCTCCTTCCCCCATCACTCCCTCCTCCTTCCCCTACTCCATCCGTCCTCCTCCCCTCACCCCATAATCCCTCCTCAACCCCCACACCCTTCCTCACCCCCAACACCCCCCCGTCAGTAGTCAGTTACCCAAGTAATGAATATCAAGGTTGGCTGACTGCTGACGATCTATTTAGCTATCTTACAATCTGCTGACGTCCATCGCAATTAATCAACAGTTAGTGCTGACGCTGTCAACAGTAACTTGGGGGTATCCACACTTCCTATCCTTGCTGACACTCCCCACCAAACCGAGCCGTATATCACACTAACTCCGCTGATAACTACTGACACTTGTAGTTAATGTGTAAATTGCTTTTAGTTGTAATGACCTCTGGTTCTTTGGGTTGGCTGACAGAGACTCCACCTTCCTCTGTTGATAGTTCTTTTGGAGGAGTGTGCGCTGACAGTTGTGTTGGAAGGGTGTATGCTGACAGTTGTGTTGGGAGAGTGTATGCTGACAGTTATGTTGGAAGGGTGTATTCTGACAGTTGTGTTGGAGGAGCGTGTGCTGACAGTTGTGTTGGAAGGGTGTATGCTGACAGTTGTGTTGGGAGAGTGTATGCTGACAGTTGTGTTGGAGGAGCGTGTGCTGACAGTTGTGTTGGAAGGGTGTGTGCTGACAGTTGTGTTGGGAGAGTGTATGCTGACAGTTGTGTTGGAAGGGTGTATGCTGACAGTTGTGTTGGAGGAGCGTGTGCTGACAGTTGTGTTGGAAGGGTGTGTGCTGACAGTTGTGTTGGGAGACTGTATGCTGACAGTTGTGTTGGGATGGTGTTTGCTGACAGTTGTGTTGGGATGGTGTTTGCTGACAGTTGCGTTGGGAGAGTGTATGCTGACAGTTGTGTTGGGATGGTGTTTGCTGACAGATTTATTGAAATGTTATATGGTGTTTATCCTCTTGTGGCTGCTTGCTCTTATAACTTATAGCTGACACTGACATTAAACGTCATCAGTGTATGTCTGACACTGCTATGGTATAAACTGACACTGAGGCGTCTAGGGGTACGTGACTGGCTGTATGATGACAATAGGACATGTCTGAATGTCTGACTCTACCCTCAGTGTGATAATTGTCTTTAACTATAGAATCAAATGTGTATAAACTCTTAACTAAATATTTAATCCTTGAATAATAATAATAATAATAATAATAATAATAATAATAATAATAATAATAAAGGTACTACTATATGCTGGTATGCGGCTGACACCGGTATAAGTTATTCCATGACTGATATATGGTATGTTATAGCTGACACTGCGATTAGGACATTAGGTTGCTGACATTTCTGTATACTATAACTGACATTCCAGTCAGGATAATACGTAACCCATCCTGACACCATGCTGACGTTACAGTGAGATAACACACAATGAATGACACTGAGAGAGAATTCTAGTCAAGGGCTGACATTTTCACTGACTGACTGACAATTTTGGCATTGTCAGTGAGGGCAGGAACTCTCTGCCAGGGCTGACTCAGCGGAGCTTCAGTTTGTAGCGTTTCCTTACAGCCAAGGCTGGCGAATGCTGACAGCGGCAACGAGGAAGTTAGAAGGGGCCAGTCAGTCATTTACTGACATGCCGTAGGATAGGATAAGCGAGAGAGAGAGAGAGAGAGAGAGAGAGAGAGAGAGAGAGAGAGAGAGAGACAGAGAGACAGAGAGACAGAGAGAAACCCAAATGGGCAAATTGATAGATCTGTAGATAAAGTGACAAACAGAGGAAATGGTAAATAAACATTAGAATCTCATCTCGACTCGTTCTTGCAAGGTGTGTGACGTCAACAGCCGGAAGTGAGTAAGAGTGTGGGCTTACGAAGGCGGGTGTACAGTGTCAACACCACGAGAGAGGCGCCGACCAAGGCAGACGAGAGAAAACTAACACTTTATCAATCATTAGAGATTCACTTGCACACATTCCTAGTGACCTTAGTCATCGTCAGCTGTAGGGAGGGGAGAGAGTGAGGGAGAGGGGGGGGTAGAGAGTCAGGGAGAGGGAGAGCAAGGGGTAGGAGGGAGGGTTGAGAGACAGAGATTAAGTGAGGGAAGGTGGAGTAGGATGATATGGAAAATAGAGAGAGAGAGAGAGAGAGAGAGAGAGAGAGAGAGAGAGAGAGAGAGAGAGAGAGAGAGAGAGAGAGAGAGAGAGGTTTCTATCCATCTGTCAGCGGATCGTTTCATGGATTAGTGAATGAATGTGTACAGCATGACTGTTTGTACTTCTTTGCATGTGTGTTTATAATTGACTATATACATTATATATAAATATGTGTGTGTGTGTGTGTGTGTGTGTGTGTGTGTGTGTGTGTGTGTGTGTGTGTGCTGAATAGTGATGACAGTATAGCCAGGTTTTGCACGACGAGGCAATCCCTTCAACCAATGTGCCGTCGGAACACCATGGTGTACTGAGAGAGAGAGAGAGAGAGAGAGAGAGTACCAGTATCAGTACAATAATACCAAAGGCTAAAGCTCGTGTAATTTCTTTCGTCATCGAGAACAATTATAAATACACATGGTGGGGGAGGGGGGTAGAGGAGGGGGGATAAGGGAGTTAAATGAGGGGAGAGGGTGAGAAAGTAGGGGGTAATGAATGGGGAAGTGGAGTATTTAAGGGGTTAAGGAGGGTGAAGGGGAGGAACAGGGGGTGAAGGAGGAGGGGAAAATAATGAGGGTTGTTTGGGAAGGGAAAGGGGAGAAAAAAAGAACTGAGGAAGGTATGCAAGGGAAAGGGAAGGGAAGGGAGAAATAAGGGGAGGGGAGTAGATAATAAGGGGAGTCTATATGATGACCCCTCTTCCTCCTCCATTTACCTTTCCTCACTTATCCTCCCTATCCCCTTACATTCCTTCCCTCCCTATATCTTTACCGTATTTCCTCCCCCTCTCTCCCTAACCCCTTACCTTACCCCCGTACCTTTCCTTACTCCCTTCCTTACCTCATAAATTTTCCTCACTCGCTTTCCCTAAACCCTTTACCTGACATCTATATCCCCTTATCCTCCCTACCACCCACCCCCCCTCATTTACCCTCCTATCCTCCCTCTATCCATCCGTCCGTTCCAACCTGCTCAATGACATCTTATTTCACGTTTAACCCAAGGAAGTGATTCAGGTGAGAGCCAATTGTTCGGCAGGCCAGGCGTTTAATGGGTTGGTACGTTTGTTCCTGGTGCCTCGTGTGTCTTCGTGCTAGTCATTTGGCACCTGGACTAGTCATGTGATACTGGCATCTTGATTTTTTTTCTAGAGGATATGTGTGTACCTTTTTTTTTAAGGATTTTGGGCGTGTATATGTTTTTATTTTTCTATTTTTTTGTTTTGTTTTTGTTGACTATTTTAGTGTGAATTTTTTTTCTGAATATTTGCTGTTTTTTTTTTCTCTCTCTCTCTCTCTACGCCTCATGTATATGTATATAACATTCGGCCAGTTAGACACTCGGGATTGTTTTGGTCTAGTCCTGTACTACACATTGTTCCTAATAACAGGCCTGTCGGTGTTACTGCCTATCCTGGTCACGACCAAATGTGTCTTCTCCCCCCTCCTCTCATCGCTACCTAAACAAGGCCTCCTCAAGACCTACTACTTTTTCCTCCTCTCCCTCTACAATTACCCCCTCACCTCCTCCTCCTCCTCTTCCTACCCCCTCCACTGAAACTACTCCTCACTACCATCTTCTCCTCTTCCTCTACAACTAACACCCGCCATCACCTATTCCTCCTCCTCCTCTTCCTCTTCTTGCAGCTCCTTCTCCTCTTCTAGATTACCTTCACTTCCATGACCTTCGGAGCTACTTCCAGAAGGTAATTGTTAACCAAAAGAAGTAACCTTACGCTACTTATGCTACTTATAGAGAGATGGCGAGGTTGCTTGGCTAGGAATGAGGGCGCCGGAGTAACGGGGTTATGGTTTGTTGGTGGTGGAGGAGGAGGGGGGATGGGGGAGGAGGGGGTGAGGAAGGGGTTATGGTGTAGGAGGGGGGGGGGAAGGTTGGTTAACGAGTGAGGTCTGACTGACGTCTTCTTCAACTTGATGTGTGTGTGTGTGTGTGTGTGTGTGTGTGTGTGTGTGTGAGGTGACTGAACACTTGTCGTGTCTTGTGTCCACAGTCAGGAATGTACGAAACACGTCCTCAGTATTTTCTGTCATTTGTTTGTTATTCTATCCTTCTTCCTCCGTCGCTCCTTCATTCTCATCATCATCTTCTCTTCCTCCTCTTCTTCTTCTTCCTCGCTCCTCCTCTTCCTCCTCTTCTACGTCTTCCTGCGTCCTCCAGATGTTATCTAGGAACGTGAGGCGAGGGAACCACGTTGCTATATTGCATTTTTCCGTCACATTTTCTCACGCTCGCCACGCTCGCCACTCTCGCCAATGAGCTTCAATTTGTAGCGTGGAGGAGGTGCCGACGCCCATACACGCCTGCAGTAGAGCCTGGCAGCGTAAGAACGAGGATAAATATACACGAAAATTAACTACAGTAACGTGTGTGTGTTACAACTTTGCGGGGGGAAGTTTTTTCCCTCACTCTCCTCCCTCTCCCGCCTCTTACTTATCCTCCCACCTCCTGCTCCTACTCCTCCTCCTTCCTCTCCTACTCGTGTCAAGACCTAACTGAATTACTCAGAATAGGCAAACTGTACTCCAAGCTTTGTCAATAAATTTGTTTACCATTAAAAACTACTCCATTCTTTCATTTCGCTATCCTCTCCTCTCCTCATCCTTACCTCCTCCCTACATCTCCTCTTTTCCCCCATCCCTCCCCCTACTACCACTCCATCATCCTTGACCCTCCTCCTCCTCCTCCTCCTCTCTTCCCTTCCCCTCACCCCCTCCCACCTCCTCTTTGCTGCCTTGATCGCTCGCTAAAGCCTGTGGAGTGTTTGTTTGTTTTTGCATTCATCTGCTGGTCTGAGCGATTTCTTCTATACTTAGTTACTAGTCTCTCTCACTCACTCTCTGTTTCTCTCCCCCTCTCTCTCTTACACTCCCCTCTCCCTCTCTCATCAATCATGCGGTTATCACAGGTGCTCAAACCCGGAGTAACTCGAACCATTTTGCATTAGCAGTGAAAGACTAACGATGAGGAAGATGTATCATCCTAACTCTCTCTCTCTCTCTCTCTCTCTCACACACATTCAAATGACCTCCTTCCCGTCTCTTACAACACACGATCGATTGCCACATCCTATTTAAAATGGAAATGAACTTGTACTGTGCCCTGTAAAGGAAATAATGATATCGTCTGTTTTTGTTATCGATGGGTGGTGTGCCCGGAGGCTATCACACACACACACACACACACACACACACACACACACACACACAGACACACACACACACACACACATACACACACACACACACATGGGGGGTAGGAGTAGTTGTGATCACCAGCTGAAACAGTCTGAAAGAGGTCACTGTGGTAGAGAGATAGACGGTACAGGACGGGTGTTGAGGAGCGGCGTAAAAAGAAAACATTAGTTGTTTTTATGTGAGCGATGGAAGTGTAGCGCGGGTGTAATTTGCCTGCATCCTTTGAAACCTAATTGTGCATACTAGGCCTGAGTATGCCTGCGTAACTTCCTCAACAGCTGTGAACGTCCCAAGATGCATTTTCTGACCAACAGTGTCTGTGTCATGAGGGGGTGAATACAGGTCCTCAGTATATATAAATGTGCGTGTTATTAGCAGATGTTTACCAGTGCTCAGTGCGTGGTCGTGTGCGCGTGTCACCAACAGCGGAGTGGAAAAGAGACATAACTGTCGTGTAAAAGAGTGATGTGAGGCAGTAGTGATGACCATGTGATGCTGCTGCTGAGCTGGGCTGTATTTGTGGGATTATAGATGGCTCAACATATTCCTGGATGTGTAAATATATAAATCAGTAGATTGATCGATAATTATTATTATTATTATTTTTTTATATTATTATTATTATTATTATTATTATTATTATTATTATTGTTATTATTATTAATAGTACTATTATTATTATTATTATTATTATCATTCTTTATTTATTTATTTATTATTATTATTATTATTATTATTTATTTGTTTATTTGTTTATTATTATTATTTATTTATATATTTATTTATTATTATTATTATTATTATTATTATTATTATTATTATTATTATTATTATTATCATTATCATTATCATTATCATTATTATTATTATTATTATTATTATTACTATTAGTAGTAGTAGTATTAAACACACAAACATAAACACAGGCACAAAGAGAGAAAGATAGAACCAGGGAGAGAGGGAAAGAGAAACTAACATTTTAGCGCTTAATGCAGTAGGGGAGTGTGAGCGTAGGGTACCAATAACTAAAAAAATGTATGTCATATCGTCAAATTAGTTGGCCGATTGCAAATGATCTTATTTCATTCAACGACGTGAGAGAAAGAGATTATTTGAGTGTGTAAATACTGTATTTCTGTGTGTGTGTGTATGTGTGTATCTGTGTATTTATGTGTGTGTGTGTAGTGAGAGAGAGAGAGAAAGAGAGAGAGAGAGAGAGAGAGAGAGAGAGAGAGAGAGAGAGAGAGAGAGAGAGGATGAACGAAAAACTCAGCTGTGAACGAAATGCAGTGATCACCCACGAGACGCCTCTGGTGGCCGCTTTATGGACAGTCTCGGATGCTTCTGTCAGCTCAACAGTTTGTTTCTTTACACTTCACTCGGATAAAAAAAACAGTCTTGTCAGTCACAGTATTTACCTCCGAGTTACTCCTCCTCCAGCTACCGTTCCTCACCCCTTTTGGAGACTATCAGAAGAGACTTAGAGATAAAGAAGAGATCTACAATACCCCCCTTACCCCCCTCCATAGAGACAGTAAATCAAGGAGAATAGTTAGATACAGGTAAGAGAATATAGTGATAATTTATACCAAGGTTCAAGTGGCCTGGTTTGAACTGACAGTCAAGACCTGCTTAAGTTGTGGAATATTTTTGACAAGAACAAAACAACAAATAAACGCTTAGCTTGTGAGGCAGTCAAGGGCTCGGTGTGGAATACTTGCCAAGTTTTTTTTTTTTTTTTTTTTTGCTTTTGCACGTTTGTGTGTTTGTTTGCTTGAGTTTTTCTTGTTTGTTTATTATTTTTGTATGTGTTTTGTGTTGTTTATGAGTGAATGTGTGTGTGTATGTTTGAATCCGTGTGTTTCTCTGTATGTTGCAATACATATATACTACTACTACTACTACTAATAGTATTATTACTTGCGTTTGTATGTATGTATGTATGTATGTATGTAAGCGCATCTCTCTAAAAACAAAACATCAAAAAACTTCCACAAACACACACACACACACACACACATGGACAAAACCCATCCCAGTTCTCTCTACGAACACCTGGCGTCGGTATATAGAGGTGACGTATCCTCTCGCGTTTACCTGGCTGGAGTGGGTGACGATTGGCTCAGCGTGGCCAGACATCCTCCGCCCCAGCTGAGGGAAGGAGCGTCATCGACACCTTTTCTTTCCTAATTCTTGGTGGTTTTTGAGGACAATAAAAATGAAGGGAAATGGTGAAGAAAAAATCGCGAAATGGTTTTTAACGTTTAGTGTTGGGTTGACAGTTGGGAGTTTTTTATGTATCTTGTTTGTTTTTTTTTTTTGCTTTTTTATTACTGTTTTTTTATTGATTAAGTGTGTTTAGGTTCTTACATAATTTTGTAACTCGGATTATTATTATTATTTTCATATTATTATTACTATTATTATTATTTTTTTTATTATAATTATTATTATTATTATTATTATTATTATTATTTTTTTTTTATTATTTATTATTATTATTTTTATTATTGTTATTATTATTATTATTATTATTGTTATTATTATTATTGTTATTATTATTATTATTATTATTATTATTATTATTATTATTATTATTATTATTATTATTATTAAAATACTGTTATTAGTTGTACACATCAAGATATTGGATATGCAGATAAAAATTACATTCAGGACCAAGCGGCGATGGTCTCATTAGTCGGAAACAGAACACAGAGTAAAGCACTATACACACATCAAAGAATAATTCCCATAGAAGTAGAGAACAAGCTAACATGAAGCTAATATATTGATCTATGATATATTATGGTGGAATATGGATATAGGAGAATAAGCTCGATATATAAATAAAAAATATATATATTATTACCGTGTATCTATATGCTAGTTTCATAAAATCTCCCCTAAGTATATGTTAGTAAATAATATGATTTTTTTTACAGTATATGCAAATAAGAATTATTTTTCTATGTATTATGTATGTTTGTATAGCTCGAGGAAAGGAAAATTTATGTGTCAGTATATTATATAAGAAAAAATCATATAGTTCCAAAGAAATAATAAAATATAATAGAAAATAAGAATATCTTGTCTACATTATTTTTCCAAGAGATTATACATATTTATTTTACTATTTTAGAAGATATCAAAACAAGTTATTGAGTATATTAAATAGTTTATATGTTTATTTTTTTTATAGAATTAGAGAGTATTTATATTATGTTAGCGAAGGACACCCATATATAAGTGGGGGGGAAGAAATGAGTCTTGCCTTCCTCACCTCACTCCCTCCCTCACTCCCTCCCTTCAAGAGATTAGAGCTCACACGCCTTTACCCTTACCCACCCTTGCACACCCACACGCCCACCCATACATATATATACACATACACACACCCATACCCACACCCACACACACACACATACACACACCCATACCCACACACACACACACACACACACACACACACACACACTCATATACACACTCACATGCACATCCATACCCATTACCTTCGTCAGCAGTTGCAAATGACCACCACTTGGCTCTCTTGCAGCGCACCGGCCGCCCTTCCCCGTCTCCCACGCAGGTAAAGTCCCAAAGCAAAACCGCCTCCTTCAGCGCCTCCCTCAGTTACCCTCTCTCTCTCTCTCTCTCTTCTCGTCCATCATTTTATCTTCTCTCCATATTATATATCAATCTACCTAATTGTCTGTCTATGAATACCTGTTTTCCTTCGGTGTCTTCCTGTCTATCTCTGTCTGTTTCTATTCTTTTCACTATGTATTTGTCTGTTCTCTCCTTATCTGCCTATGTATCTGTCTCTATATCTCGTCCTGTTTGTATTTCTATCTTTCTCTGTCTGCCTCTCTATCTATCTGTCTCTCTTACCCTATTCCTCACTCAAACTTACCTCGCAGGGTAGGGGAGGGGAGGAGGCAATTGTCTGTTTATTTTTTGGTGGTGGGTATTGCATTGAGCTCTGATGATGACATGTTAATGGGGCACCAATATGTCTCCCCATTATAACCCATTTTTACTATGACCATTATATATATTCACCATTTTATAAAAATATTTATAGTATATATCACCATTATTATCACCATCTTGCACTAATGGTTTGTTTAATGGGTTACCTGTGTGTGTGTATGTCTTCCTATTGTTATAACCATTATTACTGTCACCATTTTGATCACTCTCCTGCACCAAGCACAGTTAAGAGGTTTAAGGTGTGTCGATGTTTCTGTTGTTTTTGGAGTATTTTTCCTATCCCCACTATTAACCATTATTATTATTATCATGTAAGGATCAAGGATGTCTGTCATTGTGGATATCCATGCCTGTGATTATCCTCTCCTGTGGTATCTTATCCTAAATTGTTTTTATCCTAAATTTCTCGAAAGATATCACCATGATGTCTAGAAATGTTCAGTGAAATTGGAAGTTTATTTTTATTTATATTATATAGTAATTAATGGCTCACAGTGCGTCTAGTACAAGGAACACTTACTCTTTCAGTGACATTATTTATTCCTATAATCGTATTGATATTTTATTGGTTATTGTAGCTGTAGTTTTATTGTTATAGGGAATTATCTACGTTAATATTTTTGGGTGAATGTGGTTCATTGGTGTTATTATTTTTTTTCTTCTTATTAATGAAATATCGTAAGAAGTAAATTTATATCGTTACTACGAAATTAAGATATACCGTAGTCAGATTGGGAACAAACACACGGTCATTTTTAACTGCAGGAAATTATATAAAAATTTAAACAGTGTTACTTTAATAATTGTTTACTGTTTTTTATTCACTGCTATTTGACTCACCTTCACTATTACGTCTATGCAGTACTCTTTCTATAATAAACTCTTAAAAAGAATATTACATTAAAATTTCAAAGCTATTTCTATGTAACGTTCTAACCTTAAATACACCTTAGAAAAATATATTAAAACCTCATTACCAATTTTATATAATATTTTGAACTCAATATATCCTAAAAAACAGTTAAAATCTGACTACCACTTTTATATAATATTTTGACCATAATATATACTAAAAAAAGAAAGAAATGAGTTGACGGGAATGGTTGTTGACAGCTTCGTAACGTTGCGTGTTATTTATGAGGAAGAATTTGTTAGCCAGTAGGATAATGTGCACCACCAGCTGTTAAATTGGGATCAACAGGGCTATAAAATTAATCAAGTACAAGGTATAATGTTAAATAAATCAACTCTCGTGCTTGGAAATATAGATGTCTTTACTGAGGTGACGTGAAGAAGGAAGAAAAATATGTTTATGTCGATGAAGAAAATTATTGTATCATAAGAAATCATAACAAAATGATATCAGGACAATAACTGTAACGTAAAGAATGATAAATATATTATACCTGTACTTATACCTGTAATTCGGATTTAATTTGGTTAAAGTGAATTGGGTACATGTTAGTATAGAGGAAAGAAGGATTCGAATCTGTTATACCAAGAAAAAAACTAATTGTTCAAATCTCTGTAGCGTTTTAATCTTACATGCAATCGTTGTAGCGTTTGTGTGTGTGTGTGTGTGTGTTTGTGTGTATGTGCTCACGTGTTGGTAAAATTAATCGTTTATGATATAACATATTGTTAGTGGTATGACTGACAGTCTATGGAAAATATGTTCAATCGTCATATCCACGTAACGCTAACCTCGTTCACTACACCAACCTCGCTCATACTAATTAGGAAACCGGTTGTCGTGTTTTGTACCATAATGTAACAAGCTCATTACAGCCACTCCACATAAAAACACACTCAGACGGTCGAATACGTTACGAGGGTTTTATTGATTTCTCATGAGCCATTAAACCAGTACTCGACACTATCACCAATCAGCCCACATCTGCAAAAGTCCAGCTGATACCACAATAGGGAAAAAAGAACACACTGTAGATTTGAACCCCACCCGAGCGGATATCGACGGGATTGAATGTAGGAGAATGACGCCAAAATTAGGAATATTCAACCAGGAGTCGGGGTATGTCACGGCCAAATCTATTTCCGCGGCTCTGAGTTACGACCCTTGGCCAACTGTTCTCTTGACCCCCAACGCGCGTGTCCGGATGCCTGCGTTGAGGAGGAGGACGTGGGCCGTGTGTACCGTGTAATCTATCCTCTGTTAAACGACGGGAATAACGTAAACTTATATTTAAAATGCTCATTAGAAGCGATAGCGACAAGTTAATCAAAGAAATCCATCAACACCGACAAACGTGAAGGAGATGAGAAAAGGGGAAAACCTGTTCCTACATTAAGGTGTGGAAGCGGAAGCCAGCGCGTAGAGGCCTCGAGGCAGGAAGCGGAACATAATGACCCGATAAGTTCCAAGCGTTACCAGCCAGGGTCCTTAAGTCAACCAGTCAGTCAGTCAGTCAGTCACTCGTACAGTCAGTCGTACAAGCGGTGGGTTGGAAGGGCTAGCATCGTCGGAACACTCATTATAATACGCCTTCCTGTCTCACCGATCATATCAAGCGTAAACTGACGTGGGAATGTGTGAAGACGAGATCATTATACGGAAACTGGAGGATATAATTATCATTATTATTTCTGGAATATTAATGCAGATATGAGGCTCATTAAGCATCGGTATTATGTGTTACTGGTGGCCGCTATCACACACACACACACACACATAGAGGGGGTCAGTAACGGTATTCAATTATGTTCTATTATGGATTGACTGGCCAGTTAATGACAGGGGTTCTTAATGATGGTTTTATGACGCTACTTACGTCTCGTTTGCAATTAAAATATCGTCGTAAATGTCAGAGATACACACGGGGGAAAATGACGAGTTGTAGGTGGATATGTGAGCACCTGGAGGAGCACTCACAGGTACGCCGGAACATTAAGGTGTGATTACCATTCCGTGATGCAGACCAACCGAGACAATTTACACGAGTTTACCTTCAGCAGGAAACAAAAAAAAAATAATAATAATAAAGAAAATAATAATCCCCCTAAAGTCACGGGATATAAATTGTGTTAAATATAGCCAGAAATATTTTAAAGATAACGTGGGAAATGAGAATAAAGTCATTATAGAATAAATTAAGGTGTTTTTCCCAGTAGTTGAAGAGACCTAAGTCGGAATTTAAGAGTGTCTGTGAAGATTTAGATGAAGGGAGAGAATTCGTAAATTGTGATGAATAAGATAATCTGAGGAAAATTATAATGTCATAAACCAAGAAGATGTGTAACTGCAGAAGAAGTAATAATAATAATAATAAAGATAATGATAATATTAAGTGTTATAATGATGACATCAATAATTATGGTATAGGTGAAATAATATATTGATTATAATACAGTAATGGCATCACAATAAAATAATAATAATAATAATGACGAGTGATCAGACAAAACTAAATAATAATAAACTGTACTTCAGAGGTTTTTACAAATATGAGAAGTAATTCAGATTGTTTTTATTTTCATTGAGTATACAAATCATTATTGCGATTTACACACACACACACACACATACAGCAAGTGGCCACCGCCGCAGCTGGCCTTCCACAAACACAACAGCAAGTCACAGGCACAAAGGCTCCCTCACCGCGCACAACACCGCCTCAATACAGCTCTTTGGAGACCCAATTTGTCCTTGGCCAAGACGTCTTCCGTGCGGGTTAGGTTAGTTATGTGGGCTCCCGGCTGTCAGTCTCTCTTCATCGCCCACTTGTTTATTTGGCGTGTACTGGCTGCAAGGCTGATGAGTGGGGAGTTGTTGAATAGGTAGGCTGGGAGCGGTAGTGGTTTTGGGTGTGTCGGGAATGGGCGGAGGAGGGGTAGTGGGGTGATGTAATGTCTCCAGTAGGTTGGGGGGACGGTGGTGTGTGTTTATGTGTGTGTGTGTGTGTGTGTGTGTGTGTGTGTGTGTGTGTGTGTGTTGGTGTAGTTCTATTCCTCTCAATTATTTTTTTATTTGTATTTGCGTGTGTATAAACAGTATGTAGAAACGACACACACACACGCACTCTTACACACACAATACATGTATCCAGCTAAACCAGACAAAGGAAGACAAACCATGAAACCACATACTGAGTCTTATTTATACACATTTATACACACATAGTAATATACACATATATATACACATATACTGTATATACACATTTATGTCTTTGTTTTTACCAAGACTATATCAAGTATATTTTTAGCCCAGATCTGTTGAATACATTGCCCCAATATTTTCCTGCACCAAGACACTTGTGTTAATCCATCCCACACACACATACACGTGCTCACTCTTACGTATATACATGCACGTATACACACACACTCATGGATAAACACATACACACACGTATGTATTCAATAATATACACATAACACTGACACCACACACACACGCACTCACATGTACACACACACAGACACACACACACACACACACACAAAGAGTATTCAGAAACCAAGTATCTGTATCACGCGCTCAAGCACTTACGATAAGAATTTAAGTGCTACAGTTGAACGAGGTTTTTACTGAAGAAAATTCTGAGGATGTGTCACCTGAAGTGGGTTCATTAATTTAACTGGTTTTGCTCAGGTAAATATGATGTGGGTTTAGCCTTAGAAGAATGCATAAGAAACTAGCCTTATATAAGTCTTAAGTCTGGTAAATGTTTGAGGAAATGTTAGATAATTTTACTTGGAATAGGTGACGTAAACATTTTTCTTAGGAATAGCTAATATAAACTGGCTTAACAAGGAATATTCAGAGTTTATGTCATTAGAAATAGGGATGATAAGGCAGATTTTTTTTATAAACCAATATTGTACTAGAAATAGGTTTTAGAACCAATTTCATATAAGTAGTTAGTACGGAAAACTTATTTTAAGTATGATAAACCAGTTATATATTAGAAAAATCATAATAAAAAGGTGTTATTGAGAGGGAAATGGGAAAGACAAACAGATTTCTCAGTTAAAACAAACCCAAAAGCAAGTTTTATCGAGGGAAAACAAACTTAAGAAATTGGTTTTAAATGAACGATGTTTATTTATATTTTTGCATGGAGGAGAAAGCAACAAATGACTCGACACATTTGGTACGATGACTCAGGATGTCCAAGTGACCTTTTGGAACCTTAATCATTGTTGTTGCTACATTGAGACTCTTGATGGCGATACAGAGAGGCACATTTGACCTCATCTCTCTAATCTCTACCTAAATTCCATCCTATCTCTGCCTCCTATCTCTCCACCCTCATTCCACCCCATCTCTCTTCCCCGTCCCTATACCTATTATCTTTGCCTCCCATTCATCCTATCTCTGTCTCACATCCGCCTACTACCCAACTCATCCGATGAAGTACAGTATAAATTCATTCTCTGCCTTTATCTATCCCCAATTAATTCTACTTTTTTGTGCTTCAGGTTGAAATCTCGACCGCCATAATCCCACCCTCCTCTCTCTCTCTCTCTCTCTCTCTCTCTCTCTCTCTCTCTCTCTCTCTCTCTCTCTCTCTCTCTCTCTCTCTCTCTCCCCCCATTTTGTGCGTCTCTTTTGTGTTATTACTCGTCTTAGTCTTTGTTATTTTCGTCTATCGTAAATATTCCCATTTCTCGTTAGTTCTCTTATATATTAAAATTTATCGGCATTTATCTTCTATTCACGTTTTCACTCAGAGCTTTTATTATATCCTCACTTTACTTTTTTTCCTCTCTGTCTTTGTCTACACCATCTCCTAAAACATCACTACCTTTCTCTATTCCTTCATTCATTATATACTAGCATACTCCCCTTCCTTTATCACCCATCATCTTAAATATATATATATATATATATATATATATTATCCACTATCTTCACCCTTCCTTCCTTCCTTATGTCCCTTTCTTCACTCTAGCTTTATCATATTTTCCTCTATTTCGTTCAAAATTTTCCTGGCCCTCCCCTTCCTTGCAATTGATAATACGTATGCAGATGTGTTACCAGCGTTGATCCCTGGGTCTTGGTACCACCTGGCTAGTCTATTGGCTTGGTACAGTGCCTCGGGGCGACCCTTAACTCAGTGTATTGTAGTGTTTTAAGAGTAATAAGGCTGCTTTTGGGGTGTTCTTAGGGTACAGGGGGTCGAGGGGACGGGGAGGGGGTGAAAGGTGGTAGGGGTGAGGAAAATGGTTGAGGTGTGTGTGTGTGTGTACCCTGGTGGTAGTGCCGAAAGACATGACGTAAAGAGGTAATCTGTTAATTTGCATATATGTATGTATGTATGTATGTATGTATGTATGTATGTATGTATGTATGTATGTACACGCTCGCTATATATACACCTCTACATTTATATCTGAAAATATGACGTTGTATACTCTAAATATCTCACCTATGACTAACATCTACTCAGAGTAACGAAACGTGAAAAATAGGCACAAAATTTCGTATATAGACTATGGAAGAGGTGGGCTAAGACAGTGTGGGGAAGGATGGTCGATACTGAGACGTCATTACCAGACAAGGAAGGCTGTTAGGGAGGAATAGTTCTCAGAAGGTAATTATCATTGTTGAAGAATTATTGTCAAGGAGGAAGACAGGATAATAGTGCTGGGTAAGGGTAAAGGGGGTAGGGGGTGAAGGGGAGGTGTTCATTTATTTTTTATATGTAATTAATTTTTTGGTAATTGTGTGTGTGTGTGTGTGTGTGTGTGTGTATGTGTGTTCTTTCTTTTGTCTTGGGAGGGAAAACAAACAATTTATTTCATCAAGATTAAGAATATTTAGGGAAATATTCTCTACCCTATGTTTTTTTTACCTGTTAAACGAACTTGTCTAGGTGAAGTAGTCTCATTATATTATTTAATGATATTTGCAGACGTTCTTTCTTGTGTATTAGCTTATGTCATTCTCTTAAGTGCTTCCTTACAGCTTCAGTTACGAGAGGATAACATGAAGATCAGACACCCCAGCTTATCTCACTTGATAAATAAACGCCCTAAAGCTACCTGAGGGGGTTAGGTTAGGTTAGTTTAGGTTAAGTTAGATTCTGTTTTGTTATATCATGTTAGGTGAGGTTAGATTAGGTCATAGTAAGGTAGGTTAGGTTAGGTTATGGCTATGTTAGATTAGCGTTAAGGTGGTTAATCTGGGGTGGTTAATCTTCATGTGATCCTGACGAAGGATAGTCATCATACGAACCTTTGAGAATCAGGACTCAAGATGTTAGGTCCCGACTAGGTTTTACTTCCATCAATTATCTTTTTTTCCCTCTCCCCCCTGGCGTAGGTTGAGGCTCACCCACCCACCGCGTGTTGGTATAAGATTGTGCGTGTTTACACTTATAATGCCAACTCATGACAAGCTCTCATCTGCCGGAAAACCTCCTCCATCATCATCTTGTTCTTCTCCTTTCCATCCACTTTTTGCCGTTCTGCTATTTTCAGAGTGTGATTAGTGCAATATATCATCACCACTTGTAGACCAGTCATCACCGACCAATTGGGGTAGAATACGAGAGAGAAAACACACACACACACACACACACACACACACACACACACAAAACAGCCTGACCATGGCTTTCTTTCTTTTCTTTTCTTTCCACGAGCGAAATTTCCAAATAGGCAAAAGCAGGTCATGTCAGCTGGCGAGTGTAAACAAACTAACCTTGGGGGAGGGGGGGGAGGGAGCTGACGATGAAGGGGTGACTTCCTCACCATCACTCTATATCTCCGTCACTGAAACCTCCTCGATATTTTGAGGGCTTTTAGAGGTTCTGGTGTGGCAAGTAGGAAAGAAAAAGACAAGGGAAGAGGTTTATTTTTTCCTTCTGTCTCTCTCTCTCTCTATATATATATTTCCTTGAGCTGGCGTCATTCAGGATATCCTGTGTGTGACTGAGATTGGCTGCAAGGAACGGTTGGGTGTCGTTGGTCGGTCAGTCTGTAGGTGGTGAAGGGATAGGGTGGGTGACTCGTGGAGATGGTGTTGATCTGGTCTGCCTTTGAGGAGTCCCGCAGCTGCTGGTGTTACTCTAGATATGTGTGTGTGTGTGTATGTGTGTGTGTGTGTGTGTGTGTGTGTGTGTGTGTGTGTGTGTGTGTGTGTGTGAGAGTGTGTGTTGCAAGTGTCATTTGTCAATGCTTGTTATTCCCTGCTGAGAGAACACTGTTGCTGGTGCGTTTGTTACGCTTCTGTTGCTTGTTATTGCTACTGGTATTACGAATATGTGTTGCCGTTCTTACTACTACTTTTTTTCGTGGAAACGTGGCCTCCAGCCTCCCCCAATAGCCACACCTTCGCCGCCATTTTATTACCTTAAAACTAAATATCCTAATACAAAAGTAGCTACTTTAGCTGTGTTGAGTTAGTTAAGCCGCAGATCTATGCGGCATTTAGTGACTAATACTACTACTACTATTACTACTCTCACTACTAGCCTACTACTACTAAATGCTAATACCTCCAATGCCCATTCAACCACTCTCAGTTTCAAAACGAAATATCGTCATTACTAAAGATCACTATTAACTCGCATAAACCAACACAGAGCAAATGATTACGTTTTCAATACAATACACTGAAACTTACACAAATGTTTTTCATTTCCACTGTAATATTTTTTTCTTCAGAAATTTAAATTCACAGTTGAGCAAGGGTTTTCCGCCGATTAAATCAATTAGACTCACCTGAGTGGCTGTGTGTGACTGTATAATGACACGGCCGGAAGCACATTTACCTGTATGTTAGATAAAACTCTTAATGAGCTGAAGTTAAGGACGACCTCATTATAGGGATTTCCTCTGTGTTGTTGGACCACAGTCATGCGCGGGCGCACTCAACATACCCGTTCAGTCTTCCAAAACCTGTCGGCGTTTTTCTTTGCGGTTGGACAGGTGGCTCTCTGTGGTCCTTTGTTTGTGTGTTGGCTCAAAGTAATCAGTGTGTTGTTAGAAGCAAAAAGAAAAGATAAAAAAATAGGAATATTCAAGGGAAAAAATAATATAAAGATTTTTTTTTAGATTCGATACTTATTCCTACCAGGTGGTGTGTGTGTGTGTGTGTGTGTGTGTGTGTGTGTGAGTCACAACGTGAGGACAGAGAGAAAGCGGATTGTCATCAGCCGTTGGTCGACATTGGCACTGGTGGAAGCCCACTGGGCACAGGGTTTGGGGTGCCAACACTCACCATAGTCCTCCTTGTTTACGTAAGCACACTGTCCTCCAAACACTAATCATACCTCTTAATATTGGTAAAAGAATTATTCACATGATATTTAATCACATAAGAACATTGTTACATAGCTAGAACGTGAAAAAAAACCGATCTTTTACAAAAATAAATAAACTGACACTGTCATTCCCCTTTCCCTCACTCCCTCCCTCGTCCTCCACAACCTACCGCCCACCTCCCTCCCTCCCCCATCACTCCCTCCCTACCTCCACGACCCTCATTGGCACCACCACCCTCTAGTTAGTTTCTTGCTCCATAGATGGCGCAAGTGTCGTCTTATGAGGCTTTTAGGAACACACACACACACACACACACATATATATATATATATATATATATATATATATATATATATATATATATATATATATATATATATATATATATATATATATATATATATATATATATATATACATACACCCTGTACAAGTATATACGCAAACACTAACTAAATTATCTGGGGAATTCTGGCCGTAATTGTACTCACAAAGACATCGGTACATACACGCACGGAAATATACACGTACTACATATACACAAAGAAGCCCGCGCACACACACACACACACACATACAAAGAAGCACACACACACACACACACATCCCACTCCACGGACTCAAACATTTCCTCCCACAAACACTCCCTCCCACACACACTCGAGGTATTAATAAGTGTGGGTGGAGGAGAAGGCTGAAGGACGGAAAGTGGAGGGTGAGAGAGCATCTTAGGGAGAATATTGCCCCTATATCTTACCCTTGTTAGATTATTTGAGGGTGTGTCTGTCGTGTGCTATTTGTGGACTGTTTGGGGAGAGGGAGGCGCATCTATATATATATATATATGTGTGTGTGTGTGTGTGTGTGCGTAATAATAATAATAATAATAATAATAATAATAATTATAATAATAATAATAATAATTAACGGTTTATTGAAAAAGTTCTGCAGCCCGAAGGCTGAAAATATACATTGGACATAAATGACTTATTAAATACATTGGTGGTTTAACAAAAGCCTTCATTAGAGAAAGGTAAAGGAACATACAGTGAATATTCAGATTCGTGTAGGTGTTGAACAGCAAACTCGTAGTGTAGTAACTCCCTCCCAGATGGTGTTATGAGGGACCACGTGGTGTAGTAATACCCTCACAGATGGTGTTATGAGGGGCCTCACGTGGTGTAGTAACTCCCTCACAGATGGTGTTATGAGGGGCATCACGTGGTGTACGAATTCCCTCACAGATGGTGTTATGAGGGACCTCACGTGGTGTAGTAATTCCCTCACAGATGGTGTTATGAAGGGCCTGACGTGGTGTAGTAATTCCCTCACAGATGGTGTTATGAGGGACTTGACGTGGTGTAGTAATTCCCTCACATATGGTGTTATGAGGGACTTGACGTGGTGTAGTAATTCCCTCACAGATGGTGTTATATGAGTGAGGTGTGGTCCCAGGCCTTCCTATCGTAGACGGATTAGCACATCGCTGGTTGTTGTTGGGTCTCACGGGCCGTTATCACTGGGTACCTGGGACCTCACTGTGTGAAGGTTAACTTGGGTACGACTGTTACTGTTGAGTTGTTCTCACTGACTTAAGCACTGTTCACCACTGTTCACCTCTGTTTAACACTGGTTCCATTCCTTTCCTAAATGAAATTGTAACTTCTGGCGTGAACTTGTTGATATTCCGGTGGGGAGGAGGGTTCAGGGGAGGGAGTTAGTATGGGCCAACATAACAGTTGACCTGGCTGCTCCCAGAGGAGCGCCGGTACGTCTTGACCCTTCGGTGGTCAAGGATGTAGTGTGTGTGTGTGTGTGTGTGTGTGTGTGTCATTTTGATGATCGTGGTAAAAGTTGAAACGTAATGGGATTAATAAACACTACATAGCCAACTAGTGATACGACTCTTAAGTAAACAATGATGACACGATGAACAGAATAAGATACGAGAATGAGACTTGTTTGGACACGGGCGAGATACTGTCCATAAATCAGCAGACGGTAATACAATCAATGTCTAATTGGACCGGTTTACGACTTCTTCCCCCCTCCCTTCCCCCCATCATATTTCTTCCCCAACTCACCCCCTTCTCCCATTACCCCCCACCCCTGTAATAACTCCATTAATCCAGGTTATATAAAGTCGTTCTCTCTCTTGCTTTACTGTACCCAGGTGATTGAGGGGGAGGGGGAGAGGAGGGATGAAGGGAGGGGAGGGGAGGGGTGAGGGGAGGGGTGAGAGGGGTGAAGGGGAGAGGAAGAAGGAAGGGGGAGGAGATGTTGTTTGCCAGAGCTTGTGAGGATTACAGAGATTTCTTTTATCTTTTGTTTTCATTACTGATGTTCGGTTAATTCTCTTGGATTTATTATGTGTTATGGGTTGAAGTGAATGAATTGGGGGTGTATGTGTCGGAGAGTGAGTGAGTGAGTGAGTGAGTGAGCGAGCGAGTGAGTGAATCTGAGTACGAAGCTTTACTCACAACTCTTACTGAGGGCATCTTTTTCACACTTCTCCATTCTCTCTCCCACCTCCCCCATATTCTTTCTCTACTTCTTACACTCATTATTCTCCATTATCCATATTTATTCTACGTCTGTTTTGTTTTTTGACGTATCTTGTTTTCCACCATTCTTTTATTTTATGTTTTCTGCTCTTTTCAAACTTTCTTCTGTGTGATCGCTCTCTCGCTCTCTCTCTCTTTCTCTCTCTCTCTTCACAGTTTCTTATATTCTTCTTCTTATATTTTTTATCTCTTTACCAGTGTATCTTTTTTCATCATCTCCACATTCCTGTTGTTTCTCTGTCTCCCCTTTCTCCTATTTCCCTATTTATTACCTTTCCGTCTTATTTATGACTTTGTTTTGTTTATTTTCCTTTAATTATTATGTTTCGTCTCCCAATTCTTCTACATCTTCCCTTGTTCTCCTCTTACGCAACCTCACCTAGTAACCTCAATTGTATTACCACTCTCACATTTGGTACACAGATACACAGAAGCTTCGCAACAACTCAGCTAATTATCACCACATTTGCATATCTAGACCATCAAAGTTAACCTAGTTTTTGTAAGTTAACTTTTTCTCTCTGTTTCACTTTTATTAATCTTTACGTCACTTTGCGTATCTTCCTCTTCTCCTACTGAACAGTAATTGTTTTATTGCTATTTTTTTATTGAAGGAAAATAATATTCTTTTTCTTAATTTTTTTTATTATTTATATTTTTTTTATTACCCCCCCCCCCTTTCTCCCCTATATTTATGGTCTATTTACAGTATTATGCTAATTCCCCTGTTTATCACTCTAAGTATTTTAAGGTTATCATTAATTTACTCTCCTTATTCCTGTGTTTATTTCTCCTCCTCTTATATCGTCGACACTTGATGCACGATATTTCACGACGATTCTTAGGTTTCATTGCTTAATTCGCTCTTTCATTTATATATGTAAAGTGTCAGTCATCCTTACCCCTCTCTCTGTCTCTATCGTTATCTTCTCTCCCTTTTTGTTTATAGTCATAAGAAAAGTTGAGTATCCTTATCTTCTCTTCTTTCCTGTAATTCTATGTTTTCAGTGTTCCTCCCGCCATATTTTATTTCAATCGTCTTTCTGTTCCGTATTCTTCCCCTCCCCCACCATCCGCCTTCGTCTCTGTTTGTCTGTCTGTGTGATACGTCATTCATTTTTTCTCCCCACTCTTCTCCCTACACCCTAAAAAAATTCCTATCCATTAATGTATTTCTGTCTGTTGCGTCACTCACTGCCCCTATCCATGACCTTTTCTTCCCTATTCCTTAAAAAATCCTTATACGTCAACGTATGTCTGTCCGACGCGTCATGACTCCCTCTAGCCACGACCTCCCCCGCGCTAATACGTTTCCCCTCAACCAACGCTCTCAGTCCTTGTTTATGTACAGATCTTGGGAGAGATATCTCTTTGCGATATCTGTAGTGATATTTGTGTTGCGATAGTCAGGTCGCGGTGTCTCCCGGCCATTTACATAACTACTCAGAACGTGGTGGTGGCTGGCAGGCTGCTGGTCACCCGCCACCATGTATACAATAGATATCGCGGAGTGTAGTCTGGAAGCGGTTATCTATATTACTAGTAATTCTCCGAGCGCAACGCCAAGGCAAAATCCCTCTCAGCTTCGCTCAAAATCCTAGACACGTGATTATCAGCCTGAACAGCAGACAGAGTCTGTCATAATCATTTTACAGAACAAACACGGGAATTTTCTCTCATCTATTCATCACAGGAGGGGAGAAGGGTAAACGTGGAACTCTCTATCGTCAATGGAATGTCAGTTTCAGCAAGGTGACGGTAACCCCAAGCTGGGGAACTCTCCAACATGCCAAGGCCATGAAACTCACGAAACATTATGGATGGAGGACGCTAGCGTGAGGCGGGGAGTGTTGCAGTAGGCACGCCTCGGGGCAAGCAACCTTGGCTTTGTATAAACATCCATGCTTGTGTGCGTTACCCTGTCCCACAGTGCTCGGCCGCCCACCGCCTCGACTGATATAAATTGATCTCATCACCCACGTCGATAAGCGAGTCTTTCAGGAGTGAGGGAACTATTGGATAGCTTAGTGAGGCCGCGGCCAGGGTGCAAACAACCGCGATAAAAGTGAGGTAATTATTCACTTGGGAATCGTGAATTAGAGACAAGAGAGAGACAGTTAGAGTGAGAGAGAGAGAGAGAATGTTTGTTGTTTGTTTCTCAAGTCTTCAAGCGTCTCTCCTTACAGCCGAATAATATTATTATTTTATAACCACTTTTGTAAAGAGGGAAGGATGAGAGGGTGTAGAGAGGAGGAGGGAGGAGGTAGGTGTTCGACCGACTGACCGACCGAGAGTGAGTGAGTGGGTGGGTGACGGTGCGACCTTTTAATGTTTGGAAACATGCCCCAGTGGACAGCATTTACCAAAACTCGGGCAGCAGGTGTTGTGGAGCATATCACTCTTGTTTATGACTTGCTAATGGCCTTACCAGAACCCAAACAACCCACAAGCTGCCTCCAATCTGACCACACACACACACACACACACACACACACACACACACACACACACACACAGTTCATCATCATCATTCTTCCTCTATCGACCAAACCATGATTTATTTTTTGCTTCACAGAGTTTGTTTAGTAAGCTGTCTGTCTGTCTCTCTATCTGTCTTTGCCCCCCCACCCCCTCTCTCCTTGTCTGTCTCTTTCTCTGTCCTCCTCTGTCTGTCTGTCTCATTCCCCATAAACTGGACTTGTAGATCTGTGAGTTTTTCCTCCGCTTCCTTCAACCCTCGACTGGACACGATGTCTTATTCTTCACTGACTTTCTTCCGTAAGTTCTCTTTCTATCCAGCCTCCCCTTTCCCTTCCCCTTTTTCACCCACTTTCTCCTCTTCTCCCTCTTCACCTCTTCTCTTTCTCCTCTTCCCTTCCTCTTCTCCCTTCTGTTTTTCCTCCTCCTTCACCCTTCTCTCTCTTTTCTCCCCTTCCATCCTCTCCCTTCTTCCCTTCTTCCGAGAAACAGGATGGACTATTAATTCTCAGACTTAAGTATTTTAAATTTTTCAGCTTAACAGAATTTTCCCTAATTCCCTCTCTCTCTCTCTCTCTCAACTTTTCTTCGAGGAATTGGACTATGACTTGCATCTGAGTCTGTATACAAGTGTGTATCTATACATATGTGTGTGTGCGCGTGTGTGTGTACATGTGTGCATATGTGCGTGTACAGTAGCTTATGTGTTCATATGTATGTATGTATGTGTATATTTGTATGCATGCGTTCACATGTGTGTATGTATGCGCTCATGTGTATGTATATGTGTATATACATGTGTGTATGTTTGTGTTTTTCCACTCCCAGCGTTCAATATGATGTGTTGTGGCTGAGCAGGGCGGCGGGGTCGTGCTGCCGTCAGCGATCTGCCAGACTCACCAGGCCAGGGCAGCTCACCATCTCTGATAACCCCCCCACCCCTACCCTCACCTCCACACTAGACCCCCCAGCACCACACTCACCCCCACCTCATCCCCCACCCACCACCACCCACTCCTCACTACACCCCCCACCACACCACCCACCAAGTCAATCACCCTCCCCCATCCCCCACCCACACCAAGTCGATCACCCTCGCTCATCCTAGAATGCTTTTATTCTTTATATATATCTCCCGCGTGGGTTTCTCATCTTCCAACCAGCCCTCCCCAACCCACACACATCTGGCTCCCCTTCTCCTCCTCCTACATTCTCTTATTGTATTAGCTCTCTCTTTTTCTTCTTTTCGTCTTGTTTATTCTCTTTTTTTAGTTCTCTTCCTTTTCTTCTTCAGTTCTGGTGTTGTTCTTCTTTTGTTCTTTTCTTCGTCTTTTTCGTATTTTCTTGTCTTTTTTATATATTTCTTTCATAATTTATTTTTTATTTTTACCTTCATGATCTTCTTTAACACACACACACACACACACACACACACACACACACACACACACACACACACACACACACACACATAAACAAGCCAACCTAGACCTCTTTAACACTGTAGACGACGAAACGGATGGGCAACCGAGCTCCTGTTAGACCATTTCCTTACCGCTTTGTTGACATTCTTAAGTTAATACATAGCCTCTATCTTTTTGGTTCCACGAGTCCAACTACCACGGTAAACATAGAGTGTAAACATAGAGTGTAAACATAGAGGCTTTGAGTGTGTTGTTATTCAGGTGTTGTGTGTGGTACAGAGCGTCTGTTTGTTGGGGTTGATTTTTTATTTTTATTTTTAGATTCTGTTATGGTGGAAATTATTGAGAGTGTGTTTTAGTTGTTTTAGATTGTGTTGGGATTAGATTGAGTGTGTTGTTTGATTTAAAGTGTGTTTTGAAAGGTTGAGTGCGTTCATGGACTCAGATTGTAGTGTGTATGTGTGTATTCGTTGACTTAGAGTATGATGTACACGTTGAGTACATACGTCAATTAGAGTGTGTGTGTATACAGAGTGTGTTTAGAGTGCTAAGTGTGTTGTTGGTGAGTTTGTACACTTTCGTGATTTTTATTTATTTATTTATTTAATTTTTTATTTATTTATTTATTTATTTATTTATTTTAGCTCTGTTTATTTATATCTCCAAGCGTGAGGTATGCAACATACGTCACCTTGAGGAAACATGCACTTGACACATGATTGGATAAAATGTAAAGCATCTCGCCTGTCATTGGCTGAGAAAACAATCACCTCGACATCGATTGGTTGGAATTTTTTAAGCACATCGACAATGATTGGTTACAAAACACAAGCACATCGACAATGATTGGTTACAAAACACAAGCACATCGACAATGATTGGTTACAAAACACAAGCACATCGACAATGATTGGTTACAAAACACAAGCACATCGACAATGATTGGTTACAAAACACAAGCACATCGACAATGATTGGCTACAAAACACAAGCACATCGACAATGATTGGCTCCAAAACAAAAGCACGTCGATACTGATTGGCTGGGAATGCAAGCAATCTCAACAGTCAGTCATTACCTGACAATAACAAGCACTTCACAGGTGGTTGAGAGCACAACACCCCCAAACGCCCATTGGTTAAGAATATAAGCATCTTGACTGCGATTGGATTCCGTCTCTCAAGATGCTGTTGTCTGTTTTCCAATTTTTTTTTACCTCACAATCATATAAAAAAAAACCTCTCTCATAGACTCTAACCTGACTGAATGTAGGTTAATGTAAACAGTTATATATGATGGATGAATTACTGAGCAGTTACTGAGTGATGGAGGCACACTAACATTCCTTCTTCAGTGCCATTATATATATTTTTTTTTAACTCAAGGTGTTTATCTTAGATCATCACTTATCACGGTTTGTTTTTATATGCATCAATTATCTACTCATAACTCATCTTACTCCAGGCTTGATCTTTATCTTCTGGCTCTTATCTATCTGTATGTCTGTCTGACTCTCTGTCGTTCTCATCTGTCTTTCTATCTATCTATACGTCAGTCTTCCTTACTCTGTCTGTCCCTCTTTCTCTTTGTCTGTCAGTCTGTCTGCCTCTCTTTGTCTTTCTCATCACTCCGTCTGTTTGGCTATCTGTCTGTCTGTGTGTCCGTCTGCACGTCTGTCTGCCTCCCTTTCTATCTGTCTGCTTGCCTCTCTTTCTATCTGTCTGTCTATCAACCTGCCTATCTCACTCTATATCTGTCTCTCTGTCTGTCTGTCTGTCTCTCACTCTCTGAACCCCAAAGTAACGTAATTTATGTCTTTCTTCGTCTTAGCTTTGTTTACGATAGGGTTTTCTTGTTTATTCTTGTTTATTTTTGATCTTTCGTTTGATTTGTGTGTTTCTCTTTCTCATCGTCGGCTTTCTTTCTTCCCATATTTATATCACTCGCAGTATCTCTTATTTTATTTCAGTATATTACAATCTTCTTATATATTTACTCTGTTATATCAATGCTATATCTATATACGATCTATCATTCACTTTTATCATTCTTTCATTCTTTTTTTATTTATTTCTATCTCGTATTTTATGTTGGGTGTGTTTATTCTTTTTTTTATATTCGTTCATTTACATCATGTTTCCATTTACGTTGTCTTCCATCATGTGTGTGTGTGTGTGTGTGTGTGTGTGTGTGTGTGTGTGTATTGTAGTCTTTTTTTATTATCTGTCTTGTTCCCTTCTCCCTTTATTACTTGTCTTCTTTAATTATTTGCTTCTTCCAATTTAGTCTTTATTTCCTCTTTATTTATCCTTTTGTTTTTCTCTTTCTTTCACTCTATTTCTTTTTATTTATCTTGTCGTGTCTCATTTTCTTGTGTATCTCTTACTCTTTCTCTTGATATTGATTAACCTCTCTCTCTCTCTCTCTCTCTCTCTCTCTCTCTCTCTCTCTCTCTCTCTCTCTCTCTCTCTCTCTCTCTCTCTCATTATCTAATTGGGTATTCCTATAAGTTCATTATGGTGGTCAGTATTCCGGTACCTACGTCTTGAGAGTCACACTGAGGAACACTTCACTCCCTCGAGATAACCTTTGCCCTTCCACGTTCCTCCGTGATCCTCCCTACGTGCTTCCTCCTCCTCCGCCTCCTCCGCCTCCTCCGCCTCCTCCGCCTCCTTTTCCCGCCTCCTCTAGCTACTCCTTCTCCCTCAACCTCCTCCTCCTCCAACTTCTCCTCTTCCTTCTCCTCCACTTCCCTCCTCCTTAAACTGTGTCTTTCTCTTTTTCCTACTTATTTCTTATCCTCCTCCTCCTACTTCCTACCTCCTTCTCTTTTCCTTCTTTTCCTCCTCCTCTTTCATGTGATTACTTCCATGTAACTTCTTCTCGTTCTTCTTGTTGTTCTTCTTTACTTTTCCTCATTTCAGTCCTTCCCTCCATCACACTCACACTATTCCTCTAGACCAGTTGACATTGCAACACTCTCTCTTAAGTCTCCCTCCCATCCCTGCTCCTCACCTCCATATATACCTCAACCTCCCCTCCCCAATCCCTGCACTCCCTCCACCCCATTCCTCCTCACTTCTCCATTCCCCAGTGTCACTTACCTTTCTCCTCTTTCCTCGTTACTCTTCTCTTCCCATCCCCTGCCCCACTCTGCCTCCTCCACACCTCTCCTTCCCCACTCCTTTCTCCCTATTCATCCCTCTTATTGTGTCACTTATTTCTCCACTTCTTCCTCCCTTCTAACTTTTCCCTCCCCACTCCTCCCTCCCTATTCCTCCCACATCACCCCTCTCTCCCCACTCCTCCCTTCTTAGTATCACTTACCTCTGCCCTCCTTCCTCCCTCTCCTTTCCAACCTCCCAGTGTCGGTTATCTCTTTCTCACCTCCCTCTTTACTCCCTTCTGCTCCTTCCCCATAGTCTTATCCCTTCTCCCCTTCTTCTTCTTTCGCATTTTATCTCCTTCCATTCTTCCCCACCTTCCATTACCCTATTCGTCCTTATCTCATTCCCCTTTCTTGTGGCTCTTTCACTTTCCTCTCCCCTTTCCTCTACCATTACATCAAACCCAAATTCTCCCTCCGATCAAAACAAGACGAGAGCCAAATCCTCAAGTCACTCTAGACTGTCGTGTATTTTTTTCCCTTTTCCTTCTTCTCTTATTTAGAATACGAATGAGTCGCCAGGCTGAACCATCCCAATATGCAAATGAACCGACAGCTGATGCCTCTTTCCCGTCAGCTGTCGTCATGCGCTTATTGGCCGACGCAACATGCATGCGTTTACGTACGGGGATGAAAGCATGCGTACAGCTGTGTGTATTAAGCGTTTATTTCAAAGGCTTAATTAACCAATCTCTCGTGTCTAGGTTATGTCAGTTTGGGGGCAATCAATCGGGCCGCCCCGAATGTAAATGAACATCTGTGCTGAATATAACCACAGCAGTCAGTCTCAGGTTCATTAATACCGTATCTGTGGTCTCGCTCTGTCTGTCTCCCATCCACACACACACACACACACACACACACACACACACACACACACACGTTCACACATAAGAACATAAGAATGGAGGAAACAGCAGCGGGCCTATTGACCCATACTGGGCAGTCCCGTTTATACCCAACCTTTATTGCTCATATAAGCGTCCAACCTATGTTTGAAGCTGTCCAGCGTATTCGGGTTAATGATGATATTTGGTAACCTGTTCCAATCATCCACTACTCTGTTTCCAAACCAGTGTTTACCTATTTCACGCCGAAATCTAAATTTGTCTAATCTAAAACCATTGTTACGAGTTCGCTCCTGGTTGGATAGTTTGAGTACCTTTGTAATGTCCCCTTTGTTTAACCCTGACTTCCATTTATACACCTCTATCATGTCACCCTTCACTCTACGTCTCTCGAGGGAGTGCAAATTAAGCTGCTTTAACCTGTCTCTGTATTCAAGGTTCCTAATGCCCGGGATTAGTCTTGTCATTCTCCTCTGGATTCTTTCCAAGGATTCTATATCCATTCTTTAATACGGTGACCAGAACTGAACTGCGTAATCCAGGTGAGGTCTTACAAGCGCTAGATATAATTTTACGATGATCTCGCTAGTCTTGTAACTAACACTCCTTTGTATGAACCCAAGTACTTTATTAGCCTTGTTACGAGCAAAAACACATTGTTTACTTGGCTTAAGATTCCTACTTATCATTACTCCTAAATCTCTCTCGCAGTCGGATTCCACAATGGCATCGTTGTTCATCTGGTAACTGGTTTCCCTGTTTACATCTCCTATACTGAGTACTTTACATTTGTCCACATTGAATTTCATCTGCCATTTTTCTGACCATTCGAAAAATTTGTTTAGATCTTCCTGTAGTTTTGCAGAGTCCTCGTCAGATTTAATCACACGTCCTATTTTAGTATCATCAGCAAATTTACTTATGTTGCTGTCTATGCCGATATCTATGTCGTTTACGTATATAATAAATAATAATGGTCCAAGTACTGAGCCTTGGGGAACTCCACTAGTGACGTTGCTCCAATGTGATTTAGTGCCGTTTATGCTCACTCGCTGTTTCCTGTCCCGTAACCACGCCCTAATCCATTTAAGGATATTACCTTTGATGCCATGCGCTTCTACCTTTCTAATTAGTCTTTCGTGGGGGGCTCTGTCGAAGGCTTTGCTAAAGTCGAGATATACCACATCATAACTGTGCCCCTCATCCACCGATTCGAAAACTGATGAAAAGGATATTAATAAATTAGACATGAACGCCCGCTTGTGAAGCCATGTTGGGAATCATTGATCAACTTGTGCTTCTCCAGGTGGTTTCGAATAGAGTTTTAAATAATTGATTCTAGTAATTTGCCTACTATTGATGTTAGACTTATTGGGCGGTAGTTAAAGGATAGTGATCTATCCCCCTTCTTGAAAATCGGTATTACATTCGCTATCCTCCAGGATTCTGGTACTACACCTGTTTTTAATGACATGTTAAACAACTTTGCTAAGGGCATACTAAGCTCTTCCTTACATTCCTTTAATACTCTGGCAAATATCTCATCGGGACCTGGTGACTTATTAGGCTTCAGTTTGTCTATTTGCTTATTAACATCGTTACTAGTCACTACTATCTCGCTTAATTTGTTTTCTTCACTACCTCTGAATAGAGTCGGTGCCTCGGGTATCATGTTTAAATTTTTGGTGGTGAAAACTGTTAAAAATTATTTATTCAGATTATTGCTCATTTCTCCGTCGTTATCAGTTAGCTCGCCGGTATCTGAACTAGGGTAAGGTAGTTTGTCGTGTGTGTTAAAATTGACCATTCAGGTAGAAATGTACACCTGTGGGTTTATCGGGTACGTTCTGGTGTGTGTGTGTGTGTGTGTGTGTGTGTGTGTGCGTGTTATGCTTAGGGTCCATTTTGTGTGTGGGATAGCAAGTCTGTCTGTATGCACACCCCCGACACACGCACACACACACACACACACACACACACACACATACACATACAAGCGCATACCAAACAGACTCTCACACACCGCCTCACTATGCAGACAATAGTAGACTTACATAGAAACGCCCCCACACACACAACCCCTCACCTCCCTCTTCTACCCTCCCCTCCCCTCCCCTCCCCTCCCCTCACACACAAATGACCCAGCATCTCGACACTTCGCGCGACCGTCGAATTCCACTGCGAGAGGTCGTTCTCCCCTCGTTTGGAAATCTTGTTGTCTCTTCTTTATATGCAAGTGAGGGGGAGGGGGGGGGCGAGTCCGACCCTCCCCTTCCACTCTCTCTCCTCCCCCCCCTCTTCCCCTCCATCCCTGGTTATTGAGGACCACCCTGGGAGTGAAAGAGTGAGAGAGAGAGGGGAAAACTCACTCTTTTCCCCTCTGATGCCCTCCTCTCTTACTCACAGGTAGTGGAGGGGAGAAACTAATGGGAGATATGGAAAGGCCAAGTCAGAGGGAAAATTCGCAAGGAATATTTTTTTCAGGGGAATTTCCCCATCGGACGGGGGAAAATCAGGTGAGTGTCAGAGGGGGAGTTTATTTTCAAGGAGATAAAAAAAAAAGACTGAATCTGCAGAGGAAAATATAACGTTCGCTTTTCCCTTTTTTTTATTCTTGTAATCTGGTATCATCTTTTTTTATTTGTTTTTGTGTGTTCTGTTTTCTGGCTCATCCACACAGAAAAGAACCAATAGAAAGGGTCCGTCGTAAAGAGAAAAGGTCCCTCACAGAAAGAACACTTGGGGGGCTCTGGGCTAATGGAAGTCTGCCATCATTAGGCCTATCAAGAGACAAATCGGCATGGAGGTGATTTGGCACACGGCGAGTCGGGAGAGCCAGTGAGTGGTGAGAGAGAGAGAGAGAGAGCAGCCATTAGTGTGTAAGAGAGCAGAAAGGGTGACAGTGAGTGGGAAGGTAAAAGAAAAGGAAGAAGGAAGAGTAAAGGAGGAAATCCAATTGTTGTTTCTAGCTGAGGAAGAAAGTGATATAAATATAACAGTGAAATACAGTATACATATATAAATAACATCTCATATAAGACTAAATACTTATGCTATATGGTAATTTATTTTTAGTAGAAACTGGGGGGTACTTTACAGCAATAAGTGAATTACCATAAGTGACTTTTCTACCAGTAGTTGCCAGTTCTCATAATATTTGCTGATTTACACCCTCGTAGTCTCGGGTCTCCGCCACAACACACGTCCACTCGGTAGAAAATTGTTACTAATAAGAAAATTACCAGACATCATTTTGGACAATCAACTAGTCTCGTAATTTTTGTCTTGTAGTGTCGAGTTTGACGCACCTGCCACCTGGGGTAATTAGCCTTACCCTGTCCCTCCCCCTCCCAGCACCTCCCTCCACCTCCCGTTCTCCTCCCCCCTAAACCCCCGCACCCGTACCTCCTCCGCATCTCTACTCCTTCCGTACTCATTATTCTCCCATAACCCCTCTCCCTTAATAATTGTACCCCCCTCTTCCCGCACCTCTACGCCTACACCTTTATCTTCCCCCCACTCCTTTTCTCCCTCCCCTCCCGCACCTCTGGGATACCCTCCTCCCCCTCACCATTACACCCCCATCTCCCGCACTCCTACCTCCCAACACTCCCCCCTAACCCTCCCTCCCCCACCTCAAGACCTCTGAAATCAAGAGGGAGGAGGGGGGTGGGGGGAGGGGGTGGGGTGTGTGTGAATGAAGTTACTTGTTTGTAATTGTGGAAGAATTAGTTATCCTCTTTGGTTTCGTGCTTGTTTGCCTGGGAAGAACAACAACAATAATAACAACAACAACATGAATAACAATAACAAAAATGACAACGAAAACAGTAACAAGTATTTAATCAATTCCTATCTACCTATCTATCTATCAATCTATCTATCTATTGAGTGGTATTGTCATAAGGTCGATTTTCAATACAACACGAATTATAACCTCGGTCAGTTTGAGACACTTGGATATCTTCAACGCAAAGTATTTTCTGGTCTTCGGATACGTGCAAACTCGGCGATGGTATAGAATCTTGATGAAACATTATGAAAACTAAAAAAAAATAGTTCACTTTCTTATTTTTGTTTATTTTTGGTGGGGAAGGTAGGGAAAGGGGAAGAAAGGAGGGGGGGGGGAGAAGGGTGTAAGGGGGAAGAGGGTATAAGGGGGTGGGGGTCATCTTACTCTTCCTATTATGGGAAACTATACGATCTGATCACCTTGAGTTCAGTGATCACTTCCTTTAGTCATTAAACTCAAACGTGTTCACCCCGAGACAAGAATCATTATATAGGGCTTATCGTGGACACCTACACACACAGTTTGTCTACATCTCATCTATTTAGGGAAAAAACAAACATTATTTACTCAACTTTTATCTTGAAGAATAAACTAAATACGATTTTTTTTCCGAGAGAGAATAAAAGAAACGAAGGAAAAGAAAAAATAATTATTCTGGTCACTTACTTTAAAGTTTCTTACGTATTATTATTTTTTTTAGAATTTTCTTGAAATTTTCGTTTTTCTTATTCTTTGATATATGTTATCAAGGTGGAATTTCTTGTCCACCTTTATCGGTTTATGTTTTGTTTATCTTCCTCTCTGTTTTTCTTTCCTTCTCTCTGCCTTCCTTTGTCTTTTATTCTTTTACTCTATCTCTCTCACCCTCCCTTTGTTTCTCATCGTATATATGTATATTTGTTTCCCTCTATCTGTCTCTCTTGCTCTCCCCTTTGTTTTATTATCTATTCCTCTTTCTGTCTTTCTCTCTTTCTCTACCTTTGTTGTCTCATTCTCTCTGTGCCTCTATTTCTCTCTCCCTATACTTCCCTCACATTTCATCCCTCTCCACCTCTTGCTCTACAACAACTAGTGAGCCTCGCCCCTTCCCTTCACCACCCACACCTTGCCACCCCCCTCACGCTCACCCAGTCTAACGTGTGTGTTGACCTCTCTCATTCTCTCTCCCTCTCTCCTTCTCTCTCTCCCACATCCTTCATATTCTTCCTCGCTCTTTGTTCTCCTCCTCCTCCTCCTCCACTTTGATGAGACATTCTCCTCCTCCCCTGTGTGTAACTTTCTCTCTCTCATTTCTCCTAATCCACATCTCCCCCTCTGCTTATTCTCCCCAGCTGATCATTCCATCTTTCCTCAATTCCTTCCAACATGTATTTGGATTCGTCTGCCAATAGTTTTGTTTATGTAGGAATGTTGTAACCAGTCGGGTGTTGCTCGTTATACTATTTACCTTTTGCCAAACACACATACGTATTATTTTTTGTGGGGAGTGGATGGAAGGAAGGAGGGAGGGAGGGAGGGAGAGAGGTAAGGAGGGAAGGAGGGAGAGAGGGAGAGAGGGAAAGGATTGGTATATATATATTTTTTTCATGTTAATTGTTCGTGTTTTTCCCCCTCGTGATATTATGCATATGGACACTACTATCGATTCTCTTCATCCAAACTATGTTGCTGTGTAATCGACTCCCATCAAATTTGTGTTTATACTAACGCTTGTTTTGTTTACAGCTGAATGCATAATTTTGTTTTCGGGGGGAGGGTTGGGAGGGAGGGAGGGAGGGAGGGAGGGAGATAGAGATGGGACAGATAGGGAGGGGGAAGGAAGGGAGGGGTAAGGTAGGGAGGGGGAAGAAGGGCCTTTTGTTCTGCTTGTATGTAAATTTCATCACACGTTTATATCTGTATTGCTTGATGTTGATTTCTAAAATTTATACTTTTTTTTTTTGCATGATTTTTTCGCGAGTTGAAACCATTTTTAAACATGTTTTTCTATCTCTTAAAGCTGATTAAAAGAGTTAGAGATAAAAGAACAAAAAACTCCATTTATCGTCTTCAAAAAGTGACTTACAAATTACAAAGTGTTTCAAAAGTTAATGTAAACCAGGACTGACACCTCTGTAAACTGACTCTTTTTGGAACACCCTGTATTCTGTATAATAGTCCTACTTCCACACGCACTCATTTTTACACACACTATATCTTTTACACTCACAAAATTACAAGAGCCTATAAGATTCTGGTATTCTTAGTTTTCCTTTAAGTTATTCCCACCGTCCACCTTCTTCCTAACCTGTCTTATATTGCCAGGTGGTGTACGTCTCTTCATTTTCACCTTAACTAACTACCTTGCCCTAACTACACTAACTACCCTGCCTTAACTACACTAACTACCCTGCCCTAACTACACTAACTACCCTGCCTTAACTACACTAACTACCCTACCCTAACTACACTAACTACCCTACCCTAACTACACTAACTACCCTACCCTAACTACACTAACTACCCTACCCTAGCTACACTAACTACCCTGCCCTAACTACACTAACTACCCTGCCCTAGCTACTCTAAAGACCCTACCCTAACTACCGTAACAACCCCGCATTAGCTATCAATAATCCCTGTGAATGTGTGCCTGCATCCTTATATACACCTGCATGTATATCCTGTATATATTCAAATTACTATATTGCTGTATTTACCCAATGAATCCCCCTCGATGCTTATGTATATATGTATATAGTTATTAATCTGTATATTTTATTTTTCCCCTGTAGATAATTAATCCTTTGATGTTTTTTCCCTAATCTGATTCCTTTATTTAGTCTATGTAGTGATGTGTTTTGTTCTATGTATGTGTATTAATCCATTTACCCCTTTATTTAGCATTTTTTTGTATTTGTGGCATTTTATCGTCTCTTTCCTGTTTCTTTTTCCTATTTTCAACTTTATATCTTTTACTGCTCTTCTCATTTTTTGTTTTCTCAAATAATGATTAAATTTTCGCTTATGCTTTTTAAAATATTCATCTTTCAAGTTTTTTCCCGAAAATTTAATTACTTCCCTGCCAGTATGTTGATTACAGCTAAAGAAAAAAAAAACCTATGCAGAAATTCCCTAGTTTTATCATTTATCCATAACACTATTCATCTTATTATTTCCGCTGAGGTTACATAATATTTTCCTTTCTTATAAGATTTCTCACCTTTGTATGCTTTGTATGTTTTCCCCCACCATATTCATATTTTCCCCTCCCTCATATTGCTTTCTCCCCTTCCCATTCAGTGAATTTTTCCCTAACCTTATTATATTACTCCCCTAGAATGCTATATTGTTGCTCATTGTACCCTGCATTTCCCTTGTTTCCCCTGTAATAATGTTGTTATTTCCCTACTTTGCTACATGTTGTCTTTCCACACCTGGATACATTTCCCTACCTCCTTGTATTTCCCTCTCGTACCTTAATAATTTCCCCACCTGACTAGATTTCTCCATAACCCCTTATTTTCTGCTTTCACAACGCCTTAGTTTTCCCTGTCAATAGTATATTCCGTACATTCTTACTGCGTTTCTCTTTGTTATTATTAATGTTTATCTCATTATTTTGCATTTTTCGTCCTTCAGTCAGAATTATCTCCCCGCTCTTGCTGTATTTTACCAGCCATGATGTTTAGTTCACCCTAACAGTGTACACTTCTCCCCCACCACACAACCATTCTTCCCTGCTATCGAGTATCCGTTCCCCGTCGTATTGATTATCCAACCTCGATCCTTTCCACATCTTTTCACCCCTCGCCATTTTGCAAATCTCCCCACCACCACCATGCTTTATCTCCCCCACCATCCATTAAATACTTCTCCCCCCACCCCTCACTATATTGCGCTGCTGCCAACTTATATTTTTTTCCCTACATCTTAGTGTGCCAGACTATTTCTCCCCGGCACTCCACGTTTCTTCAGTCAAATTACGTCACACAGTTTTAGTTCATCACACAGCTTCATAGTTTCCATCACAGACTTTCTTGATGATGTTTCCAAGTGTTACATAAACCAAATTATTATATTTTTTGGTGAAACAAATGTTGATCCTAAGACAATATCACCTCTTCAAAACAATATAATAGTGTCTCCCCCCCACGTTATATTTCTCAGTGACAAAACAGTTCTTCTCATCTGATATAACGTGTCTATCACTGACTACAACTTACCATCTAGTACATGATTAATTTATCTCATCGAAGATCTACCAATGTTTCAAAAAATCGTTTTCTTATCGATACACAACTAAATTATCCCCACAATACTTTTCACTGACCAAAACTCCATAATTTACCCTAATATGTTAATCAATTTATCCTGTAATCGTTTCTACCCCAGTACTATTTATTTTCATTTCCCTATAGATCAATATGTTGCAGCCATATCTTTCCCTGTCTGATTTTAAATTGATTATTATTTATGTCTAACTCTTTATTTATCAATACCTGTTATTCACCTTTTCTGTCACTATTTAATTCTTTTTTTTTATGGAATTATTGCATATCCTAAACCATGGCCTAAGATTACTTTATCTATGAAATCTATTTTCTCTATCTGATTTTCTTTTCCAGGGTAGACTATTTTATTTTCTGGTGAGATGTATTGATAGGAGTGTTTATTTTGTTTTTCTTTATTACTGTGCCTGTATTTACTCTCTTCTCTCTTATGTTTAATTTATCTTCCTTCTTATATTATTATTTGCCTTTTCTTATTCTCTAAATTCATTCTCATTTCTCCCTTAGTCTTTATTTCTCTCTTTTGTTTCTCTTTCTCTCCCCCTCTCTTATACCTACACGTCTCTTTCTCAGTTCACATTGCATATAAACTTTGACCTTTCTCTCCATCTCTCTTCCCCTCCCTTCAGTTATATCTCTCCATCACCCCCTATTTCCACTCCCTTGGTCTTTAAATCCTCTCTTCTTATCCTTAATTCCATCACACCAGACTTCCCTTTTCCCTTCCTACTTATCCATCGACCCTTCCATCTCTCTCTCCCCCCTCCCTCCCTATTGGCCTCTCTCTCTCCCCTCCTACTTCCATCCCTCCTTCATTACCTTCCTTTTATCCTCTCCCTCTCTCCATCCCTTTTGTCCTCCCCACCTTCGTTCCCTACCTTACTCCCTTCCTTCTTCCCTCTTTCCCTTCCGGAGTTCTCAAATACCCCCTTGCAAAATCTTTTCCATCTCATTGAAATTTCCATAAGGCTCCATCACGTTCTCCCAACAAAACCCGTCAGGAGCTATTTCTTTTTTAACCTATTCTTTCCATCAACCTCCATCACATTACTCCAGTCCCCCTCTCTCACTATTCCATCGCCCTAAACCTTTTCTGCTACCAGTTCCATCACTTACTACGTAAAACGTCTCTTTTCCATCACTCTGCTCCCTCTCTCCCTCTCTCTTCCCTCACTATCAACATTCCATTACTCCTTACCAATATTCCATCACTATTCCATCAACCTCTGACATCTCCCCTCAGCATTCCATCCTCAAACCTTTCCTCTTCTACCCTGCGGCCCTTTCCCTTAAACTACTACATACCATCACCTCCACCCTTCCATCATTCCAGTCTCTCTGTTGCACTGTTCCATTTACCCCTTCCCCTTTCTCCTTTCTTGTCTCATCCCTTCCATATACCATATAATCTTCACGGCTCTCTCTCTCTCTCTCTCTCTCTCTCTCTCTCTCTCTCCATAAACATTTTCACCACCACCATCCTACAACTATTTATATATCTTCCCCCACCACCACCACCACTATTGTATATATACATACAGTACATATATACAAATCTTCTCCTACAACTACCACTATTCCATACACATATACACATACATCTTCCTCTACCACCTGTACACTAGACAAATCCCCCCCACACTACCACAAGGCTATTTCTCCCCTACTCTATTATATTTTCCCCTGCTGCCAATCTGCCATTCCACACTATTAAGGTTTTAACGTTTGGGTGCTTGCAGATGCGAACACTGGGAGTTTCTGGCTGTACGGGGGAAAGGGAAACCCGCTGTTAGGTATGAGAATATGTTAAATTTTATATGTACTTGAGTTTACACCACCATTTGTCACACGTTACTAAAAAAAAATGGCACTTATACATATGTGTGTTTTTTTTATAATTTACTTAAAAAAAAAAAAAAAGAGGAATTTATATTTATATATCCATTTTCTGGGACTGTGGTTATTAATCTTTTATTTTTTAGCACATGCACATATTTATCAACACATTATTATTATTATTATAATTTGTATTTGAGGTATTGTTAGTTATATGCATTTATGTTATTGTTTGGAATCACCTGATGATTAGTCTCCCTAGTTTATTTCACCTTAGTATTAGCCACCCTAAAGGTAACCTCACCCAGCATATCCTAGCCTGTCCTAATATAAGGTAATGTAATGAAACCTAACCTATCCAAACGTAATCTAATTTAACTGAACCTAACCTAACCTAAAGAAATGTAATGTAATGTAACATAACCTAATCTAACCTAACTTAATCTAACCTTTACTTAACCCCCCAGGTAACGTTAGGGTGAGTGTTCAATCATCAGGTGAAATAAGCTGGATGGTTAATCTTTAGGTGATCCATTGTTTGTTTGCTTATACTGTATATATATATATATATATATATATATATATATATATATATATATATATATATATATATATATATATATATATATATATATATATATATATATATATATATATTTATGAAAAAAGACAAAAAAACTAGCAGAAAAGTTTGCGTTAGTTATAAGTGAAAGGTTTTTTTTACCATTCGCCCAGGGTACATCAATATTTCAGGCACGCTCGCGATGGCAAATGTCGAGTCTGTATTCACAAACATCACTCAAGACGGTCGACCAGCTCTCTCTCTCTCTCTCTCTCTCTCTCTCTCTCTCTCTCTGGAATTACTCCTTTCCTCCCCTTTGTTCTAGGTCCCATTCCCTCCCCCTTCCCTCCCCTTTCCCTTAGCTACCCTTCTCTCATCCCCTATCCATTTACCCTCCTAGCCCCATTCTCAGTTAACTTAGTCTCCCCTTTTCCCCATTTTCCCTCCCCATAAACCCTTATTCCCCTTAACCCTTCCCCCCCTCCAGGTCTCCACCTCCTTCTCCCTCCCAAAACCCCTCCTCTATATCCTCAAAATGCCTCCGTGATCCCAGTAAAGGTGTCTCTTCTTTCTGGAGGTCCTACTCAATGCAGTTAGTCAAGTTTGAGGTTTTCCGAGCCTTTGGATATATCAGTCGAGGGTCTTTCAACTATCTCTTATTTCTTTTCCTGTTTTTTTCTAGGGTATTTTATTTTCGTGATACGGAATAAGAAACATGTATAATATTATATCCTGGGAAAAAACAAGTGTTGTGTATTGTGAACCTGGAGTTGCAATGATGTTTAATACAATTTTCCTTAATATGATTATTATTCATTAACATTTACTAAATTATATGCCAGATTTAACTAATCCTTTTATTCAATTACAGCTTTCATGTCTTCGAAATTTACAAAGATATAATTCATATTAATCCAAGTCTCTTTTTACACCACAGTATCTAATATACCTATAATTTCTTTAACAAAATTTCTTACAGATTATATACATGTTTCATAAATGTACATAATTATCATAAATATTTACATTCTAGATTCGTGTAAACCTTATGAGTTATATTACTGACCAGTGTTGTTGTGTTTCAATAAGTCTCGACATTTGGAATCCTAAAATCTCTCCAAGTTTCCTTAATTACAGCATTTATTAGATTAAATTTTTCCCCCCCTCATAATTATTCGTAATAACTCGTAATATCAGAGTATATATTTACATTTATTATCTAGACACTTTTATCTTAACTCGTTAATTATTCTGTCATATTTTCTTTATTTTTTTTTTCGAAGCGACATTCTGGTATATTTTTGTTCATGTAGTGTTGTGTGATTCGCCTCGTGTATGGACCAACATCGTCTAGTGTGTGTGTGTGTGTGTGTGTGTGTGTGTGTGTGTGTGTGTGTGTGATAATAATAATAATGAAATTGGGTGTTGCCATTTGTCATATTGTCTCATATTCTTGAATTTGTCTACGTTACCTATTTCGTTCCTATTATTCTAGGTGAGAAAGGAAATAGGCGTTTATTACCTCTAAAATGGTTGCCTATTTAGTCTCAGGTTTCATAGAATATAAATTATTTTTTCTGTAATTGGATTAATTATTGTATGACTCTTATGTTTTATATATCGGTGGATAATCACTAATTGGATACCCATTTCATCTCCATTTTCGTTGTGACAAGACCCATTATTCAACAAAATTTTGATGTATGAAAAAATGGGTGTCTATTTGTACATAACCTCTTGATGCAATTCCTATTAAAACTTATATCGTGGGAGAGGATAATTTAATTGGATGACAGTTTTGTATCTAATTTCATGGTTAAAAATGACTATTATTATTATACGTGTACCTATTTTTGTGACGAATTTCGTGGTTAGATAAACTATTAAATGGGTGTTTCTTTTCTTTTCAGTTTCGTGGGGTAGGTACTATGATCGTGAGCCTATTTCGTCTCCTATTTCCTGATTACACGAACAGTTAATAGTCATAATATATTTTATTCTGTCTTCTCTATTGTTGAATGTTTATGGAATTGATTGTTTTGTTATCTTAGATTACTTAATACAATGTTTATTATAGTAATGATATGATATATTAATAGTGATAAAATATGAATGTTAGTAATAATAATAATAATAATAATAATAATAATAATAATAATAATAATAAAAATGACGATAGAATTTACCCGGTACATTAGGATAAATAACAATATAAAAATTGAATAGCTCAATAAATTAGAGTTATATAAGTAAAAGCATAAATTTAACTGTCACGTTACACAATAAACACACACACACACACATACACACACACACACACAAACACACACACACATACACACATACACACACACACATACACACACACACACACACACACGCACAGCCATCTGCTCTAACAACATGAACCTGAAATAAGATCACATGGACTCACCTCTATTTCCCGGTCATAAAAAGCGAGCATGAATAGGCGTGACAACACCCCCCATTAATGTTCACTTCCTGTCACTCCACCCCCATGTTAAATAGTCTCCCCATGAAGTACTTCCTTTATTTAATACTGACCATGATAATATTAAACTTCCCTCTCCCCCATGTGACTCTCTCTCTCCCCATGTGACTCTCCCCCATGTGACTCATTCTCTCCACATGTGACTCTCCCCCATGTGATTCCTTCTCTCCCCATGTGACTCCTTCTCTCCACATGTGACTCTCCCCTATGTGACTCATTCTCTCCCCATGTGACTCATTTTCTCCACATGTGACTCTCCCCCATGTGACTCATGATTCAAGATAGTTTCTCTCCCATTTACCTTATGAGTCAATTATGGCCTATGAGTACAAGTGTTTCGTTGCTGTGTGTGGTATGATAAGTAACTTTCTATGTAAGTCCCTTAGTTTTCCTCCCTTTCTCCTACCTTTCCTTTCCCCTTTCTTCCCTTTCTCACTATTTCTCTCTCTCTCTCCCTACTTCCCTCTCTCTTTTTCTCTTTCCCCCTTTCCCCCTTTCCATTTCTCTCCCCTCTCTCTTCTATCCTCCCTCCCTCGTGTGGCGCCAGTAAGGGCCTCAGTGTTGGCGCTTGGTGTCCTCTCACGCACACACGCGAGCCGCTCGTTTCTACGCACATGCCTGCGTTCATACGAATACCTACACATACATGGATTAACGCGTGCACGCTGGGGATAGCGCGTTGCAAAAACACACGCGCGCCCACATGCACATATACGGTTACACTCTCCTACACACACATACGCACACACCCATCCTGCAACACACACACACACACACACACACACCTCTCTCTTTCTCCCTCCCTTCTCCAAATAAACACACAAGGACCACACAGACGAAAAACAAGTCCCGGCTACTGTCACCAGCAACACACTCACACAAACACAAACACGATTAGATCAGAGGCTTGACATCGACACTGACAACAAAGAAGAACAACAAAAACAACACTGAATGGCAACATCTCACCTCATTTGCATATCTTATCTCGACAAATTTATCCAAGAATTGAAAACATTCAACTTGGGGAGTAACTGGCAACACCAACACCACCACCTCCTCGTCCTTCTTATCATCCTTCTTTGTCCTCCTTATCCTTCATCTCTTCTTCTTCGTTCTCCTCCTCATCCTTTTTCTCTTCTTCGTCGTCCTCCTCCTCATCATTCTGCTCTTCCTCATCGCCCTCCTCGTCACTCTAAGACAATGTTCGGGAATTTAGGGACGTGGGGGTGAGTGTTTGCCTGTGTTTATGTAACATCATTTTTGGCATCGTCGTCTCCCTCTCTCTCTCTCTCTCTCTCTCTCTCTCTCTCTCTCTCACACACACACACACACACACACACACACACACACACACACACACACACACACACACACACACACACACACAAACAAAATTTCCACCACTGGCAACGTGTTGGGGTGTTGGGTTTTCTCGTTATTAGCCAATAAAAGGGGAAAGGGAAATGGGAAAGGAAGGGGAAGAAGGGAGGAAGGGGAGAGGAAGGAGTAGATGATCGCATGGACAACGTTAAGAAAGAGAGATACAAAGAGAAAGAGACAGGGGGGGTAATGGTCAAATGGAGAAAGAAAATCAAGCGAGCAATTTAAATTTTCATGTCACGTTGACCAGAAGTTGAAGAAAAAATCGAAATTATAAATTAATATTTAATGAAGACGTAATTGAAGATAAAGAACATTAGGAAGGCAGTAAGCGTGATAACTACATATACGAGGAAAGAAGATAAGATAAAGGAAGTAATACAATAAAAACTAAAAAAAATAAAATTAAGAGGGAGTAAGAGTGGAAAATGAAGAAGAAGAAGAAGAAGAAAGTTCAATTGTTGAAGTGGATATAAGAGATGAGAAGAAGGGGTGGAGGGAAGGAGGGGATGGACGGTGGGAAAGAGTAAGGAAGAAGGGAGGAAGGGAGGGACGGAGGGAGGGAGAGAGGGAAGGAAGGAGGGAGTGAGTGAGGAAAGATAGATGAAACGAGGAGAAGGAGACGTGACAAGCGAGGATAATAAAGAGGAGTTAAGGCCCAGGGGAGAATCCAACACGCCACTAAGACGGCGAACAGGGAAGAAGGAAAAACGTTCGGATAAACAAGGAAAAATCTGAAGAAGGAAAAAAAAGAAGAGAAAATTTGAGAGAAATTTATAAATATGAATAAGAGGAAAATTTAGAGGAAGAATAAATAAAAAAAATAGTGAGAGTCAACAAAAGCAATGGAGGAGAATAGTTGACGAGGAAATGGAAAAAAAATGGAAAATGGAGTTCGAAAAATAACAGAAAATGGGACAGAGTGATCGTCAGAGAATTGGAGCAAGGGAAAAATAAATAAACGAGGAGGATATGGGAGAAACTGAGAGGGGAGAGACAGTAGGGAGACAGACACGATTCCTACCAGGTGGTGTTGGGAGGGGGGGGTGAGGGGTAGGAGAGAGGGTGGGGAAAAAGGGAGTGAGGGGCTTGGGAGAGAGAGTGAGTTGTCGTTAGAAGAGGGTGAGGAGAGGAAGGTAGAGGAAGAGGGAGAAGAGAGAGAAATGGAAACGATTAATTGATGGGGATAAGAGGAAAATGAGGAAAGGGTGAAGGAAAGCAGAGGGGTGGAGGGAGGGAGAGAGAGGGAGGGAGGCAGGGAGGAAGGAAATAGGAAGTTAGATAGAAGGGGAGGCGCTGGGACAGGAAGAGGCGAACACACTGGAGTAGAAAAAAGAATAAAGGAAATTGAGGGGCATTAGCGCAACACCTGACCCATGGTGGCCCGGGGCGGCAGCTGAGGCCATTACCAGCAGAAGGACAGTACAAAATGGTAGATTACAACCACGTCCACCATAACGCACTGTATCTCTCTGTTGCTGTAATTCGTATCACAATGAATACCTCCCCCCCCCTCCTCCTTCCTCCCTAAAAAAAAAAGGTTAATATTAGGGGTTTATTATGTCGTATAAATTATTTTAATACTGTGTGACTTGTATAGACTCACTCGATCCCCACTTCACTCCTCCCCACAACAACAACAAAATGATAAGGATATAAATATGATTTAACTTATTATCCGGGTGGGTTTTTTGCCGAACCTTTGTATCGAAAATAAAAACTCACGATCTTTTTCGCCTTTATAGAATTCAGTGATTTACCTGACCCTCCGCCTCTAAAAACCAATCAGCCTTCCTCCCGACCTTAACGGAAATAAACTTTGAGAAACAATTTGGTTTAACTCACTGTATATATATATATATATATATATATATATATATATATATATATATATATATATATATATATATATATATATAAGAGGAAAATATCGAGTACCATCAGTCGATTTATTTGTAATATATCATTGCACACCATTTACTCATTTACATCAGCAAAGTCCTACGATCAGAATATTTCCAGCAAGTGTTAATTAATTCGTTTTCTTTGTACTTCGAAAGGCGTTTTGGTTATCAGTTCGTTTCACACCATGATCAACGTGTGTGTAGGTGTGTGTGTTTGTGTTTGTGTGGTGTACACGTGTCACTGATTACGTGTAAACATATGTATCTGAGTGTGCGTGTGGTAGCGTGTTTATGTCTGTCTATGTATATGCGTGTGTGTGTCTTCACGTGTCAACAAATTTACGTCGTATGGTATAATATATTTGACAGGAGATACTATCTACACATGAGATCATTGTACGTACAACATGCAACACGTTAGTGGTATATATATATATATATATATATATATATATATATATATATATATATATATATATATATATATATTATTATTATTATATTATATTATATTACATTATTATATCACATATTATTATTATTATTATTATTATTATTATTATATTTATTATTATTATTATTATTATTATTATTATTATTATTTATTATTATTATTATTATTATTATTATCATTATTATTATTATTATTATATTATTATAATTATAATTATTATCATTATCATCATTATCGTAATATTTATAAAATATTCATTTCATAATTACCAGTATTTTTGTATCTTATTCTAAAGAAAGAAAACACACACACACACACACACACACACACACACACACACACACACACACACACAGAGGCATTTCCCTCCTAGTACAGTTGGTCAACTTTCACCTGATCCCTCCATTACTTTGCTTGTTCCTCCTGTTTACGTCTCACTGCCTCCTATTATTATTAGAGATTTTTACCTTAATTTTTGTCACTTTAACTGATTAGTGTTATGACGATTCCCACTTAGAGTCTTGCTGTAATTCTAACGTCATTTTCCTTGTTGTCTTTGCGATGTTGTTTAAGAACAATTGTTTAATACTTCGCCCAATTCATCGCCGTTATGATTTAATGAAATATAACATCGTAGGAAACTGTAGGACGCCATACAATTGTTATGGAGTATAATTACGGGTTTGAGAAGTAGTATATAAGGGGTCTTTAGGTAATTTTATTACATTTCTATACACTGTATTTTCTTTTTCTTCTTCTAATTATTGTAAATAGAAAACTACTAGTAATAATGTAGTAAATGATGAAATGTTCTCTCTTTTTTCCGCAATCAAGCAATTTACAAGACTCCTGTAGTACTGTAAATATCCCAATATTTACTGTTGGTCATTATAGCCGTAATGTATAAAGCTATTCACTAAAATTTAACCTAATGAGAATTTTCCACGGAGCTAATACTGAACGGAAGTTGGTTTCGGGGTCCCTTGTGTCGACCAGGAGCCGCTGTGGGCACCGCACCGGACCTGACTGACAGGGAGGGAGGGGACTTAGGGGAGGAGAGAGAGTGGGAGGGAGGGAGGGAGGGAGAGGGGATGGGAGGGAGGGAAGGAGGGAGGGAGGGTGGTGATCGGAGTAACTCGTTCCTCCCCCAGTAGATGGCGTCGTGATGCACTTTGGGAGGGGTGGTAGTGACTGAGTGAGTGAGTGAGTTAGTCGCGTGACTCTCTCTCTCTCTCTCTCTCTTACCCTGCTGGGAAGGGAGGAAGGGAGTTCAGGAGTGAGGGGAGAAATGGGTTGAGGGAGAGGTGTAGGGAGGGGAAACAGACCATAGTAAAGCCTTGGGTGGGCTGGCGAGGATAGTGACGACCAAGGGAGGAAGAATTGAGGTGGATCTTAGTAGGTTAAGTGAGAGACAGATAAACAAAAAGACACAGACACAGCGAAGAGATGAACAGATCGACGAATGGTTGAAACTGGAAGATAGGAGTGATTGGGAATAGGATGAATGAACCGATAACTAGGGAGAGGAGGAGGAGGAGGATGAACAGAGTGGTGACGGGTAGGAGGGCAGAGGTTGGGTTAGTAGTCTGTTTGGGAAAGTTGAGAGTGCGAGGAAGGGAGGACAACGAGGGCATCGAGGACGGGAGGACAACGAGAGCATCGAGGAAGGGAGGACAACGAGAGCATCGAGGACGGGAGGACAACGAGAGCATCGAGGACGGGAGGACAACGAGAGCATCGAGGACGGAAAGAACAGAACTGAAGGGATAGAAGATAAAAGTAAAGCGAAAACAATAGAGATACGAATATGAGAAAGGAATAGGGAATAATTCGGGGGAAATAAAGTAAATTGAGGAAGAAATAAATGAAATTGGGACAACATATGGTCAAATTAGGACGTAAGAGGGTAAAATTACTGAGGAATTCAATTTTATTACAGAGAAATAAGGTGTGTGTGTGTGTGTGTGTGTGTGTGTGTGTGTGTGTGTGTGTGTGTGTGTGACCTCTACAGGTTATTGAAATCTGAGCGAAATAAGACAAAATAGGTAATAAATAAGAAGAAATGGCAATAAATAAGAATACGCAATAAATAAGTAGACAGAGGGAATAAATAAGATAAAATTGGATAAAAAATACATCTCGGGATGCTATGACAGGAATAAACAGACATATAATCGATAAATAAGATAAATAGGAGAACCATAAGATAAAATAAGAGGGATATAAGAAAATAAAAGAGTGGAATTGGAAGAAGAAATGGAAATTGGACAGAAATGGAGAAAGTAAGGCAAACGCGAAAGGAAATAAGAAGAAAGACTGAAAAAGATGTCGAATGGTGGAAGACGAGAGAGAGAGAGAGAGTCATCACTGGGTTTGGATAGGAAGAAGTGATGATGTAGATGAAGGGGGCAGGAGAGAAAGGGTGAAGGTTGAGGATGGTGATAGTAGTGGTGGAGGATTGTGACGGAGGAGGAAGGGAGAGGAGAAGGATGAAGCAGCGAATGGGAACTTCCTCCACCTTCCTTATCCATCCCTCACCCCACATCCACCCCTAACCCCCCCTTCCATCCCTCTTATCCACCTCACCTCCATCCACCCCCCACTACCATCTCCATCCACTTCGTCACAGTGATGGATAGAAGCTCTCGGTGTGTGAGAGGAGAATATTCTTGTTTACGGTAAAAGTTTTAAGTTAATTCATCCAGAAACGAAGGAATGGCGTACGATTGTTATTATTGGAAAAGAAGAAAAAGAATAAGAAGAAGAAGAAGAGTAATAAGAAGAAAAGAAAACAAATGGAAAAGAACAAATGGAAGGAAGAAACGTATAAAAAGAAATGGGAAATTAAATAAAAAAAAATAACCAAAACAATATGTCTTCACCTCATAAAGGAAGAGAAAGAGGAAAAGGGGGAGAAGGGGAGAGAGATGGAATGAGTGAGGGGAAAGGGATATAGAATATGGGTGGGAAAGGAGGGATGAGAACGAATGGGAGAGGAGAGGAAAGAATGATGAATAGAATAGAGAGAGAGAGAGAGAAAGGAAGAATGAGAGCAGCTGAAAGATAGGGATTGAAGTTAGTGATAAAATGAAAGAAAGATAAAGAAGGAGAGAATGAACGGAATGGAGGAGAAAAAAGATAGGGACAAAATGAGAAAGAGAGAGAGAGAGAGAGAGAGAGAGTGAGAGAGAGAGAGAGAGAGAGAGATAGGGAGAGAGAGAGATAGGGAGAGAGAGACGATGAACCTAAGTGCTACAGAGGCCAGTTGGTTGAGAAGGGTGAGGACCCCATCACAATCAGTTGCCGGATGTCGCTGTACCATTCATCTCCAACTCATTATTTTCCACTTATATACCATCACTAAATAAGAACAGACACAAACCTTCAATTTTCTTAAGTTCTTTTAAATAATTACTAAGATACGGGAGTGAATAAATTAAGAAATAACTAAAGGAATGTAGGTTTTTTTCTTTATTTTGATGTTGATTGAACTGTGAAGGGGAAGACGACTGGCAGTATGTTGTTTGTCGAAAATTAAGAAAGGAAAAAAAATGTGTTTTAGAGGTAATCTTAGATGAGGGGAGGGGGGGAGGGGAGAGGGTTATAGACCAACTCGGGGGAAGCAGTGAGTGGGGAGGAAAAGGGAGGATAGAGAGGGAGAAGGAAAGAGAGGGAGTAAGGAGATGACTAAAGAGATAGGGAGAGACAGTAGCCGAGAGGAGAAAATGGGAAAGGGAGAAAGAGAGGGGTGAAGAGAGAGGAAGGAGGAAATGGGAGAGGGACTAGGAAGAGGAGTAGAGAGAGAGAGAGAGAGAGACTGACTCGCGGTTAACGTCTTGAGAACTGAATGACAAATGACCGCTAGTTTGTGACACTCCCTGAAGAGCCAACACATTTTATGAATGGAGGTGGATCACTCACTCACTCACTCACTCACAGAGTTGATGAATGATACGAGTTACGGCGAGTTACTTATCCCTCATTTTGCTTATTTCACCTGAAGAATAAGCAGCCTAATCTTACCTGAGGGGTTAGGTTATGTTAGGTCAGGTCAGGTCAGGTCAGGTCAGGTCAGGTGATGAGATAGGAGGGTCGAGAGGCAGACTACAAACGAAAGAAGAGGAGGAGGAAGAGGATGAAGAGGAGGAAGAGCAGGAGGTGGAGGAGGAGGAAAGATATATACTAGCTCCCCCATCTCTCTCCCCATCCCCCCCCTCCTCTCCCCACCGAAGAGGATGGACACCCCTCAACGGATCATTGAGAGAAGATTGGAACAAGTTTCATCAGGCGAACGTTTTTCTTGGTCTGTGCTGAGGAGTGAGGCCTACTGAGGGAGGAGGAGGAGGAGGAGGAGGGAGGTAGGGAGGGAGGGAGGGAGGAAGAAGAGGAAGAGGAAGAAGAGGAAGAAAGAAAGGATCGGTGGGGAGAATAGAAAAATAAGGAGGACGAGGAGAAAGAAGATGAGGATGGGGTGGAAAAGAAAGAGAAAAGGGAGAAGAAGGAAGAGAGAGAGAGAGGATATAATGTAATCTAGGAAGAGTTAGCTGAAGAAATAACAGAGACGAAGAAATAGGAATAAGGAATGGAAGAAGAGGGCGAATAGAGACCAAAGCCTAAGATGAGAGAGGGAAGGGATAGATGGATTTAGACGGAAGGGAGAAAGGGGAAAAGTAGAAAAGAAAGGAGAAGAGCCAGAGAGACCAGGGAAAAAGAAAGCGTGTGCGAAGACTATAGAAGGAACGGCAAGAGAGAATGGGAGGGGGAGAAGGGAGAGAAAGAGAGAGTAGATGACGGGTTGATGTGAGGGGAGAGCTAGGGAGAGTACAGATATATCTCCCCCTCTAGTGATCAGCCACAACTTGTGTGAGAGGGGAAGAGGAGGTGGATTACAGACTCTTGTAGTGGGGGGGATGGGGAGGTGAGGTGAGGGAGGGGTAGGTAAAGGGAGTGAGGTGAGTTAGAGAGGGAGGGGTAGGTAAAGGGAGTGAGGGGTAGGTATGGGGAGTGAGTTGAGTGAAGGGGAGAGGGAAGTGAGAGGGGTGAGGAGGTAGGTTAGGGGTCCTTGCCACGCCTCTAACAACACGGCTGATCTTTTTTGTGTCTATAAGCTTTCTTTTTTTTTTTCGTATCGACCAAAAAAATAGACCTTTTTTTTTCCAGCACTCACACTAAGAAGATCGCGTGAGTAGGGCGGGCAGTGCTCTCATTATTTATTTATGTAGCTCTCAGACTATAACCCATCGAACTACATACACACGTCGCCTGTTTAATTTATGACCAGTAAGACCCATGATGTTTATATTTACCATTTATATAATTATATGGATCATGTGATGATTAGGCATCCCAGATTATTGCCCCTTAGGATTAACGATCTCTATGCTAACCTCACCAAATCCGCCCCTCCCCCACCCGCCCCGGATATGGTTAACATATTTTTTCTTCAGGTGGGTGGCATAGCCAACAGTATGTGGTAGGAACAACAGGAGGGTAGGAAGGGACAAAAGAGGTTGGCAGGGAAGGACAACAGTGGGTGGCAGAGGGGAGGAGGGAAGGTATGGCAGTGACAACAGTGGATGGCAGAGAGAGAATAAGGGGTGGCAGGGACAACAGTGGGTGGCAGAGAGTAACAATAGTGGGTGGCAGGGAGGGACAAGAGGGGTAGGGATGGGTGGGGCGGCCCAGGTAACTATCCAGCTGCCGCCTGGGGCCACAAATCATTGACATGAGAACCAACAATCGCCTGGCAGCGTTTTATGGCCTCGCGTGAGTTGGGTGGTGCCCCCCCTCTCTCCCTCCCTCCGTCCCTCCCTCTCCCCCACAACACCCCTACCTCCTCCTTTCCTCCCTCACTATCTGCTATGACCACTCACCTCCCCTCCCCAACCCGTTCACTCGCTCTTGTGAGAGTGTGTGTGTGTGTGTGCGTGTGTGTGTGTCCACCTACTCGTATACTTTAAGGTGACAAACGACGCAGGTCCAAGGTCTTGTACCTGTGGTGTACACTTGGTGTCCGGACTACCAGGAATTTGTCACGTGTGTCATACCTGCTGTCACGACACACTTACCAATGAGAGTTCCTTTGTTTGTGTTGCCCCTCTCTCTCTCTCTCTGTAAGGCCTCACCCTTTTTCTTCCTTTTTTTTCTCTCTCTCCTTCATTAATACTCTTCCTTTGTCTCTCATTATTGGTTTATTTTCTGGTTTCTACTCTCTATCTCGATCTCACAATAGACAAACATGGTAGGTATACGTGTGGTGAATGAGAGAGATAGAATCACTACTCCAATGACAGCTCCATGTTTAGTGGTGAGAGAGATAACAACATGACTGACTTATGATAGGTGGAAACACAATGTAGTGAGGAGTGAGATAAGAATATAAATTGTGTACCTCTGTTTGTATTATGATACTGTCAGGTGAGACCGAAACACGTGTGAAACTCATCCGCAAATGAGAGTTCAATACCTAGGAGGTTAATTCTCAGGTGAGATCTTGATACATGTGAGGATTATTGTCAGTTGTCAGGTGGGATCTTGATAGCTGTGAGGAATATTCAGTGAAGATTGCAGGAGAGAGAAGAGAGAAAAATGGTTAAAGAAAAAAAAATAGAATAAGAAGAATGAAAGAGGGTTGAAAGGTCAGAGTAAAGATGTATAAAGCAAACCTAAAAATAGAAGATAACAAGGGGTAATAGGCCAAGTTATTAACGGTGTGTGTGTGTGTGTGTGTGTGTGTGTGTGTGTGTGTGTGTGTGTGTGTTGCACTTACTCTATAAACACCTGCTTAGTTAGCCGTGTGATTAACTTCCACCGTGGCTCATTCTAGCTCTTTATGAGGTGTGAGTTTAACAGGTGGGAGAGCAGTTATGAGATGCTTCGAGTGGTTTGTGAGTGATGAGTCCTTAATGGGGTGAGTGGGTGCGTGAGTGAGTGACTGCCTGAGTGAGTGGTTGCCTGAGTGAGTGGGTGCCTGAGTGAGTGGTTGCCTGAGTGAGTGGGTGCCTGAGTGAGTGGGTGCTTAAGTGAGTGGGTAAGTTGGTGAGTGAGTGAATTATGGTACCGAAATTTTAGATCGTAGGTTGTATGGTTAATTGTGGTGGTTGGGTGGTAGTTGTTTGGTAGGAATGGAGAAAGAGGTATGAAGGGAAAGGAGGAGGAGGAGGAGGAGGAGGAGGAGGAGAGGGAGGAGGAGGAGGAGGAGGTAGGCTATCACTCACTCATTATAAGAGGGCAATCTTGGTTCATTCTTTAATAAGGGCAAATACCTCTTCTTCATTCATCTTAAGAGGGAGGAGAGGAAGATGCTGTTCGTTCATTAGGATATGAAGTTTAGTGTGTGGGTGAACCAGGAGTATGTAGTCTAGATCCATAACACAGCCATGACTTTGATCTGTTGACAATTTTTATTCTTCCTCTTTGCCCTTTCAGATCCTCTTCCCGTGTCCCCGTGTCCCCGTGTCCCCGTGTCCCCGTGTCCCCGTGTCCCCGTGTCCTCGTGTCTAGAATTTCACAAAATTAAATAAGTCAACACAAACTTGTCACGAGTGTACCCAGGGGAACGTCTCCACTCAGCTTCGAATCTCGTTGCATTGTTGTGCTGGAGACACTTTCCCCAACTCCTCGAACCCTGCTTGGAATTTCTTGAAAACTCGGACGAGAATCGCATCTTGAAGTCCTTGAATTCCTAACCTTTAATTAGTCTCATGTTCTCTAATCCTCAAGTTGTGTTTATTTCAGACCATCTCAATACCTGAAGTAATCTTGTTTCTCACTCACATAACTCTGAACAAAATCTGGCGTGAAACTCTTAATCTGTTTGTGTAAATGATTCTTTAAAATGAAATCTAACTTTATTTCATTTGACTTGAACTTTTATAAACGATCCTTTTGGAAATGTTTAAAATACTATGGTGTCCATTACTCTATCAGTACCCCACCCCAATTTGCACCTCCTCCTTCTAGAACCCCCATTACCCTAACAATCACCCCCCTGCACCTCTCACTCATGTCCGCATTCCCTCCCTCATTCCCCTCTTTTTTTTCACTTGATCACTAACTCCATTTCTCCCGCCCCCATCAAGTATATCCCATTCCCCTCCGTTCAGGCTCCTCCCCCATCAACCACACTCCATTCCGTCTCTCTCTTTTCTTACTCTGAGTGACGTGGGAGTGACGCATGGGTCATGTACAAACTCACAGGTGTTGCTAGTCGCCCACTGCTGCTGCCTCACCTGTCTAAATGAACGGATATATTTATCAGTTTGTCTTTTTGATGAATTAATGTTGAAATTTGCTCTAGGAGGATGTAATCTCTCTCTCTCTATTATATATATATATATATATATATATATATATATATATATATATATATATATATATATATATATATATATATATATATATATATATATATATATATATATATATATATATATATATATATGATTCCCTTTTATGTAGCGTTAATTTGCACAGAGGAGTAAACTACCTCAAATTAAAGGCCTTGCGGCACACATGACCAACACCCGTTTGAACTTGTGAATGAAAATAAAAATGAAACTCACTCGTAAATTTCTGGGAATTACACCTAAGTCATGAACCTCTGAGCTGTGGGGGGTGGCTGGCTCACTCCAGTGCACAGTTACACACGTTTTTTCACATTTTGTGTGTGTGTGTGTGTGTGTGTGTGTGTGTGTGTGTGTGTGTGTGTGTGTGTGTTGTGACATTATTTTCTTCAACAAAAGTTGCCCCACACAGTCACCACCTGCGGGCTTGGTAATTACTTGGTGGGGGTTCACAGTACCAGGGAGCGTAGTGCACAGTAGTAAGTGATGGTGGTTGTGCACAGTATAGCAGGGAGGGGAGTGCACAGCAGTAGGGAGCGGGTACAACAGAAAACGTTGGTGGTGCACAGCAGTAGGTAGTGGTGGTAGTGGCTGTAGCAGTAGTCATTAATTATTACTTAGTTATTTGGTGGAGGAACTTGTTGATATACAAACAAAATATAAATAAGAAATTTCACGTGAATGAAAAAGAGGTTGAGAGAGACAAGGACAAGGATCGGTTGTTGTCCAATATAAAGGAACTCGAATGACAAGTTCTAGTCAGCTAAATGTCTCTTTCTCTCCTTTCGTTTCCCCCTCCTCTCTTACTCTTAACGTCTCTATCTCTCCCTCTCTCGCCCTGTCGACTCCTGTATCTCATTTTATCTCTCACTGTCGAAACCTCTATCTCTCCATCTAACTTCCTCTCAACGCCTGTATCTCTCCCTCTCTTCCTCTCAACGTCTCTATCTCTCCTCCTCTCTCGCCCTGTCGACGCCTCTATCTCTCCTCCTCTCTCGCCCTGTCGACGCCTCTATCTCTCCCCCCACCCGCCCTGTCGACGCCTATATGCCAGGGAGGCCCAATATGGTCGTTGCGGGGGTGTCCTGATATGACCTTATGCTACGGGGGGTGGCTCCAGATATGGCCCTTTTCTCCCCCTTATAAGATCGTAAGGGTCTCTGGCGCCAACCCTTTCAACGTTCTGAGATATGGAGGAAGGATATGGGGGGGGGGTGGCGATATTAAATTATTTGCATTTTAAGAAGTTGGCGATATTAATACATTTGCATTCTTGTAGCGTTTAGGTATGTGTTTCATCAGCCTTGTGCCGTGTATGAAAATAAGCCCTAAACTGTATACATGTAGTGGGAGTTATGTCATCTGTTTACAGGTTATTCATTTTTTTTACTATATTTCATTGATGTTTTCTCTGTTTTTTGTTGATTATTTCCCGTTTTTTAATTAAATAAAATGTTGTTGTTTTTTTCGTCTCAGTGAAGCGAAAATAAAATAAATTGGTTGGCTTTGCGTTTCTGGATTAAAGATAAAGTTTTTGTTTGTTTTAGTCCTTCAACAATAAAATCAATATCTCTACGTTTTCGGTATAAAGAAAACGTGCTTCTTTTGCCACAGTTTACTATAAATAATATGAGTTCCTTTGCCTCGGGTTGTCTGGTTAAAGAAAAAGGTTTTATATTCGTGAGAGTTTAACCAAAAGAAAAAAAAAAGAAAAAACATCAGTAGATCTTTCCTTGTCATGAAACACAGCGGGCAACGTCGATGTGTTTTCCTGATTAAAAAAAGGTCTGAAACAATGTTGCTAAGGGTGCTGTGTGTGTGTGTGTGTGTGTGTGTGTGTGTGTGTGTGTGTGTGTGTGTGTGTGTGTGTGTCTTTTATATATATAATTTATGTTTGTGAATGTATTTACGTATATCTAAACAAACAACACAGTCTACTGTATATCGTCTCATATCTCAAACAAACACACATACAGATACAAGGCTAATGACCAACTCTCCCTCAACATCAGTAAACCAAACTCACACACACACACAACAACACCACTTTTGACCTATGACTCTCACGTTCAAGTAATTTCCTCCCCAAAATAAGTTTGAAAAGAGAGAAAAAAATCAACAGGGACAAAACAGGAGGAGCATTATTTACCATTTCTCTCTCTACATATATAACTAAACCTCTCCACGTACTCTGTTGTTTGGTTACCTACCTGCATGAGAGCACACCTGTACGAGCAACGAGTGATCACGTTATCTTGGAGCGGGTCACTAATGTCACTAATTGTATACATATACCTTTCAAGACCGACATGGTATAACTGTAAACTGTAAATCACTCTTGTTTGGGGGGGGATCTGGAGTTAATTGTCGTTTTGGAGATGTAAATTGTTTAGCTATCAAGGGGGAGGAAGAATTACGAAACTCACTCTGGTATTTCCTGCAGGACATTACTCGGTATTCCTTGACTGGAGTGGAGGATGTCCCCCCCCCCTACCCCACCCCACCCCTTCGCCTGCTCTCTCTCTCCCGCCTCCTTCACATCCTAGTGGCTACGGCGTCTAACTCCCACAGGAGAATATATAAACAAAGTTCCTGCAACATAAACAACATCTAGATTACAACCTCAGAGACTCTCAAGGGAGGGAAAGGGGGGTGGGGGTGGGGGTGGAGGGGATAGAGAGGGGCGTCACAAACTCCTCCTGAATATTGCGAGGAATTATCTCTCATCAAGGTGGTCGTCACCCTTCACTCAGCACCGTCACCGTCTCCCTCGCTCTCCTAATATCCCTCAGTTCTCCCTTGGGTCATTATCCCTTTCCACCCACGATGCCCTTTTCTCCTCCTCCTCCTCTGTCTTCGCCAAGATTCTTTGCCGCTGACCCCTTGTCTATTTCCTATCCTCTTTCTTTTATTGTATCTATGTTCCACCTCTTCACGCTTCTTCCTTTATGTGTTTTTTTCTTTCTCCCTTTCCTTTTCTGATTTTTCCTGTTAATGTATCCTTCCTTGTCCCCCATCTAGTCTCCATCCTTCCCCCTTCTCCCTTCCTCCCTCTCTACTCTTCCTCCTTAGCCCCTCTCCTCTCCTCTCCTCTCCCTGCCATCAGCCAGTGATTCCTAAAGACCTGGCCATTCCTGGAGCCCGATGGTCTGAATGAGTCGAGGGAGTGTGTCAATTTCTGTATTATGCCGTGGCCGGAGCACTCTCACCCAGGGGGGGGGGGTTGGAATCACTCACTCAACTGCCTGCCTAACTTCCCCGTCCACTCTTGCCAACGACGCCTCACCACCGCACCAACGACCTGCTACGTTTTGTGTTCTCTTCGTGTCGCTTCAATATTGCACTGGCTGGCGGGACTCTGAGAGACGCATCGCCATCATTCCTCTGCGTCTGTATGTCTGTCTTTCCTAGAGAGGGAAGGAGGGATGTGAGGTAAGGAAGGGAAAAAGGAGAGATTCCAACGAGGTGCTACGTTTTGTGTCGCTGTGTCACTACATATTGCTCTAAAAGGGACGCATCACCGCCGTTTTCCCTCGCTCTCGACTGCCATGATATTTGTCTGTCTCTCTGCCTGTATGTGTGTCACTGGCTGTAACCTGGGAGAGAGTGGTAATGGTAAGGAGAGGAAGAAAAATATGAATTTCTTTTTGTCTGTGTGTGTATTTTTGTCTCCCCTTTTTGTGTTCTCTCTCTCTCTCTCTCTCTCTCTCTCTCTCTCTCTCTCTCTCTCTCTCTCTCTCTAACCATACGCTATAAGACTCACAAATCATTACTTTAATCTAGAGAAAATAGGTTCTATACTACTATCCATACTATGTACTGTAGATGGGATAAGATAGTGCGATCTAACCTATATGCTATAAGGTTCCCACATCAGAACTTTTACATGAAGAAACTGACCTCTAAGCCCCTATCCTTACTGTTATGGATAGCGGGAGAAGAGGTAGGGGTTAATGCCCTACCTAACCCACTCCTCATAAGGGCTAAACACCCGTAGTTCAGCATAAGGATATTGACCTCTAGAGAAATTCATATGTGTCTTTACTCCTTTATGTGTACAAGATGACATAACACAGTGTACTCAGAATGAACCTTTGTTTATGTATGCTGGTATTTCTGAATCGTGACACCTGTACTTGTTGCCTGACCTGTTGTATCATTTTTGAATCAGGACTTAACTACGCTTGACGTTTTCATTTATACTGTTCTTTCTAAATATCAATATCTTGTTTTTTAACCTTTCCTTGTATCTTAACCTGTACCTTCACTTATACTTGTAACTGTACTTGTACCTTTACCTGGATGTTAAATACAAGTTTGATCAATGTGCTGTAGGTAGCAGACAGGAGTTTCAACCTCACCACCGAGTGTCGAGTGCCTTGACACCTGCCGGGGAACAGCCTGTCATATTGATTACACGTGTTGCTTGAGTTTATGTGCTTTTGTTCACTTGCGCGGAAACACACACACACACCTGCTGAAGGATCATAGTGTAACATCTGTTTAATGTTGAAAAACCCGCCTCAAGGTGTACGTGGGTTGAAACGTACAGTGACGAGTGATGATCCTGGAGAGAGAGAGAGAGAGAGAGAGAGTTCCTCAGGGAGACGTTAGCAATGATGCCGCAGACCGTAGCCACCATCTGGCCACGCTTATAGTAAGGGGCACTGCCCTGAGCGCGTCTCTACCAGTGCCAAACACTGTGGCACTCCTCCCATCTCCCTCCTCCCTCCCTCCCTCCCTCCCTCCCTCCTCCCTCCTCTCCCTCCCTTCCTATTCCTATTTGTGATAATTTCAATACCTTTTTTAAACATTCTACTTTCACCTTCTCCACCATAAGTCGCCACACACCTGAGGGATGTTGTTCAGGTGTGGTCTACCGCGTATTAAAACACTTGTGTTGGTGGTGTGGCTATAACCCCTGGTCCATCTACCTGTGACGGGTGTACCCCACTATACACCTGGGGAAAGTGAAGACGACTGAGTGCAGCCTCGGTCACACTACCTCCTTGAGTACCGATGATTGAATACACAGTTTGCTATATCCACACTGCCCCTAAAGGCTCGCAGGCCTATGGGACCCACGTTTTACTATAATGGACTATAGCAAACATTAATAAACCTGTACTATACCACTGATATACCGCTCATCTGTGCTACTCTCAGACGTCGTAAAGTTCTTAAGACATTCGAGCGAAACAATGGGTAGTACAATGGTATTTTTCCTTAAGTTGTCCTGTTTTGCACACACACACACACACACACACACACACACACACACACACACACACACACACACACACACACACACACACACACACACACACACACACACAGTCTCCATCATTCCTCCCTCCACCCACAAGTCCCTCCACTACAACTCCCGGCCTTCTCCCCTATCCATCCTGACCTCCCCCTCCCCTTCCCCACCCTAACCCCTACCCCCTCTCCCCTCAAACGCTCCCACTCCTCCTTCTCCCCAAAGACATTCCTCCTCTCCCCTCAATCACCCACTCTCACCCCCAATCACTCCCTCTCTCTCCCTCCCTCCCCTCCAACCCTGATCTCCTCCTGCCGTGGACGTAAGGGGTCAGAACAACGCCCATCCAAGAATATCCTGACGAAGGGGATAGATATATACTCTTATATCCTTCTACGAGAGAGTGGCCGTCGGTGTCTCATATCTCCTGTGGAAATGATCACTGAACCTCCCGGGTCCTTCTGAGCAATATCGGGAGTTGTGGTGGTGGCAGTGGTGGTGATAGTGGTTGTGATGGTGAGAGTTGTGGTAGTAGTAGTAGTAGTAGTAGTGGTGATGGTGGTAGTGATGGTGGTGGTTGTGGTGATGGTGATAGTGGTGGTGGCTTTGGTAGTAGTGGTGTTAGTTGTAGTAGTGGTGGTGATAGTGGTGGAGGTGATAGTGGTGGTTGTGGGAATTGTGGTCCTTGTTGTTAATATTTATACACTTGTCTGTATTACTACTGATTGTCTCTCTCTCTCTCTCTCTCTCTCTCTCTCTCTCTCTCTCTCTCTCTCTCTCTCTCTCTCTCTCACCCAACACTCTTGACACACACCTTCAAGAGGAAAGACTATAAGACCAGCTCTGAGGTCTGACTAGAATTTATCGAGAGGAGTTCTGTCGGTAATCCTGTCGGTTTTTCTGTCGGTCATGTTGTCGATTTTCTGTCGGTAGTGCTGTCGATAGTGCTGTCGGTAATCCTGTTTGTTATTCTGTTGGCAGTTCAGTTATTTGTGTCGACAGTTATTGTGGCCTTAGACTAAGTTCTTAACGTGGCTGTATGTGTGTTTGTATACATACATACATACATACATACATACATACATACATACATACATACATTCACACGATCTCCACGAAAATCTGTAAGGCAGCGTGTATAAATTTTTCTGACACCCTGTAATGTCTCTTCATATCATTATCTTATTAATTTGCATAAGAATGTTTAAATAAAATTCTAATTAATTTCTCTTTCTGTTCACTCTAAGAAGTAAACAAACAAACAAACAAACAAACAAACAAACAAACAAACAAACAAAACAAACAATCAAAAGAATAATCATTAGTCAATTATGACGCTAACCACAAACAGAGTAGCTGGTTAGGATTTCCTGTCGTTGGCTACACTGCATACCTCCCCCCACAGGCCAGACACTGGGTCAGATGTACAGTCATTTGCCTCTGTCAGCAGTGCCAACGTCGAATATAACAGAGTGTCATGTATCGTAAGATTTGTCGTAGGGGAAAGAGAGCCAGAATCGATCGTATCTTTAGTGTCTTTTTGTTTTGTTTTTGTTTTTGTTTTATCTCGTAAGTCTTATTGTGGGTGTTTTATGTGATCTAGAATTTGTTTTGTGTTTTATTTTGTTTGTTCAATTCAATTTCAATTTCAATTGTTTATTCCTTGATAGATGAAGCGGGATCCTAGTGCTGTCACTAGGTACCCCTGTACAATGACACCAGAAGCATCTGGCAAGAATATACAGTATAAATATTATAAAGGGGCTTACTAAAGCCTAAGGAAGGAAGGATATTTGTTGGCTTTTATTTGTCTTGGAGGTGATGTCGTATTAGGGTGTTTATCCCGTATTGGCCTTACTAGCCCGGGGAGCTTAGGGGTTAAGTCCTCTCTCTCTCCCTCTTTGCTCTCTCTCTTTGCTCTCTCACCTACTTGTTCTCCTTCCTTTAGTCTTTCTCTTTCTTTCACGCACACACACACACACACACACACACACACACACACACACACTACAACCTCTCGCTAATTCTCAAAACAATGTAAACAAAAGCTTCTGGAACAACTAGAATATTGTGTGTGTGTGTGTGTGTGTTTGTGCGTGTGCGTGCGTGTGTGTGTGTATGTGCGTGCGTATACCACCATACAGACCAAAGCCTTATCAACTTTTGATATTATTTATACATACTGTATAGTTTGAGTCCATGTAACATACGGTAGAATGCTTAACACAATCTACCACCTAACGAGGCAATTACCTTTCCACTAACAAGTCGTGTGTCGTGGTCATGTTAACTCTATTGTTGACTCAAACACTCGCCTACCTTGGTGCTTGCTAATGATCTCAGGTCACGAATTATAATTACGGTGTTTCTGTGTGTTATGTTTGTTCCCGACTTTCATCATTATATTTTCTAATTCCTGTCCACTGGGGTCTTTTGTATTTACTTAGCCTTCCTGGTGTTTGTACGATCACACACACACACACACACACACACACATAATACGATCATATGTATACACCCACGCAGATAGATATTTACATCTCTATTACCTTGATATATATATATATATATATATATATATATATATATATATATATATATATATATATATATATATATATATATATATATATATATATATATATATATATATATATATATATATATATATACTTGTAGTCTCTCATAATTATGAAATTTTATTGTTTCAAGATTTCTTTAATTGCCTCAGTTAATTGCTATTTACCCGTCATAGATTATTAACTTCTCTGTGGAGATGAAAGAGAAAGGATCACATTATTATATAATGAATATCAGGGTTTATTGAGCATCTCTCTGTGTCTTTCTCTCTGTCTGTCTGTTTGTTTTACTGTCTGTCTTTTTTCCTTATCACTAACTGATGTAAGTATAGGAAGAGGAAACTTTGGTGAGAGTAACTAACAAAAGCATCAGCTACATGATCCAACCATGAACAATTGTTGATAGCAACGCCGTCAAACTTAAGCCATCATAGAGTGAGTAGTTGACCTCTAACATGTATCATCTTGTGTTTCAGGCGCGCTGGGGTCCATCCCCCAGGAATGGACCGGCACGATGACGGTGAGGAAGAAGCGGAAGCCGTACTCCAAGTTCCAGACGCTGGAGTTGGAGAAGGAGTTCCTCTACAACGCCTACGTTTCCAAGCAGAAACGCTGGGAGTTGGCGCGGAACCTCAACCTCACGGAGCGGCAGGTTAAAATATGGTTCCAGAACCGTCGCATGAAAAACAAGAAAAATAGCCAAAGACAGGCGGCGCAGGAAGCAGCGAACGGTGCGGGGGGTGGCACTCCTTCTTCAGGTGGTGGCACCCCAGGACACCAGCCCAACACTCCCCAGACGCCCAACACGATTAAGCCTTGACCAGTGCAGGGAGCCTGCCCCGCTGCCCCCAGCCTGCCTCCTGCCCCGGCACTCGCTCCCCACCCAACCCTCCCTACCATCTCGGGGGACATGTGGGCGTGAGGACCCCACCGGGCAGGATCGACGGACTTTACCTGCAGTGGATCGTGGCCTGCTGCTGTAGTGTACCGTGACCTGCTGCTGTAGTGTACCGTGACATACTGCTGTTGTGTACCGTGACCTGCTGCTGTAGTGTACCGTGACCTGCTGCTGTAGTGTACCGTGACCTGCTGCTGTAGTGTACCGTGACCTGCAGTAGTGTACCGTGACCTGCTGCTGTAGTGTACCGTGCCCTCCTGCAGCTAATGTACCGTGACCTGCTGCTGCAGTGTACCGTGACCCGCTGCTGTGGTGTACCGTGACCTGCTGCCCGTGACCTGCTGCTGTAGTGTACCGTGACCTGCTGCAGCAGTAATGTACCGTGACCTGCTGCTGCAGTGTACCGTGACCCGCTGCTGTAGTGTACCGTGACCTGCTGCTGTAGTGTACCGTGACCTGCTGCTGTAGTGTACAGTGACCTGCTGCTGTAGTGTACCGTGACCTGCTGCAGCAGTAATGTACCGTGACCTGCTGCTGCAGTGTACCGTGACCCGCCGCTGTAGTGTACCGTGACCTGCTGCTGTAGTGTACCGTGACCTGCTGCAGCAGTAATGTACCGTGACCTGTTTTTATAGTGCCGCGATCTGCAGTGTGTTCGTTAGAACAATATGAACAAAGGATAACTGATAAAATAGGCAACACGAGGAGAAACTGGAGAGTTGACCAAACAATGTTGTGGCGGCCAACTGAACATGTGATGAGAAACCAAAACAAAAGAAAAGAAAACAAACGAGTCAATCAGTCTGGGCGGCAGTGTGCTGGACAGGAAAAAAAACATAAACAAAAAATATATAATTATAATTAGAAACTAACTCACTTTGTCACGTGCAAGATAGAGACTTGTCCACAGCGACTATGTTCCACACCCTTCCCCCCTTCCCTCCTCCTCCTCTCCAAACACTCCCTCCTCCCCCATCTTCCCAGTGACACCTCTCCTCCTTCACACCTGTGCAACCCCCAAGAGAATATTTTTTTTTATGAAAGGCGTGGGAGCCGACTATAGAAAGGTGGGGGGAAGCGACCAACGTCATCATCCTCCTGCTGCGTCAGGTTGTAACCAAGGTCCTCCTCCACTTCTGCGTCGTCGAGGTGCTCCCCCTCCTCCTCCTCCCTCAAAGCGCCACTCCTCAGTGTTGTTGTTCCTAGTGACATAATGTGTAGGACTCCTCTCCTTCCCTCAAGAAGGAGACTAAAGAAAAAGGACTCCTGAAGTGTTTTTTTTTTTTTTGCGGGGAAACGAAGGATGGAGAACAAGAGGAGAGCTAATAATAATGACGTTTGATGTTAATGATGATGATGACGATGATGATAATGATGATGATGATGATGATGATGATAATGCTAATGATGCTCCTCCTCCTCCTCCCCATCATGTTTCCCATCCACCACAACACCCTCACCCCCCTTCCTCATCCTTCATCCCCCTCCACAATGACTGCCCCCCCATACACTCTCCCTACACCCCCTTTAACCCCCTACCCTCCCCTCCCTACCCAACCCCCATTTGTACATTACTATTTATCGTCAGCTGTAATAAGTGTAAATAAATTCCATTTCGTACGCTGTAGTTATTGCGCTTAATGTTTCATAATTCATTTTCTCAATGTACCAGAGTCTATTGGTGAGAACTGTTACCTGTCAGAGGCCACAGCGTTCCTCTGTCAATAGTGAACAGGGCAGCTTTATCCCGTATCTCATGTTGTGTTGTTACTACTTCTTGTTACGTTTTGGTTTGGACAACGCGACGCAGGATCAATGTCTTTTTTACATTAGGACTAGAGAGGTGTGTGTGTGTGTGTGTGTGTGTGTGTGTGTGTCTGTCTGTCTGTCTGTCTGTCTGTATGTGTCTGTGTGTGTGTATGTGTGTGTGTGTGTGTCTGTGTGTGTGTGTGGGTGTGTGCTGGGTATGCTTGTATATGTGTGTGTCTTGGGTAGTTTTTTGTGTGTGTGCTTGAATTTGCATATATACGCGAGTGTGAGTGTATGTATGTATATGTATGCGCCTGTTTATATATGTGTCTCTGTATGTCTGTATGCATGCCTATATGTGTGTATATATGTGTATATCTTCGCGTATGGGCTGAAGAAGAACAAGAACAAGAACAAATCCTTGAAGGTTTTAGTGTCATAATGTTTTAGTCATCAGTATATGAGTATTCAATCAAATTAGTGTATACCTCTATGTACAATATCGAAAACCCTCTCTTTGTAGAAAAAATATAATAATTATATACACAGTTCAGTTCAGTCAAGTTAATAAGATGTTCCCGCGGGGGGCACTTGGAGGCAGCTGGACACATCTACAGCGAATAGGTTATCTGGTTCCTCATGAAGGATAATCTGCCACAAAAGGTACATCTGTAAACATTTGGTCTCTTGACTCATAATAATTAAATTTTATGGACATGTATAAACCTTCCACTGATTATAGGAATTAATGTTATAATCCACAGTGTATTAGATTTTATATATATGTATATGTATTAATTTCACATTTCACACATTGTTTTGGAGAAGAAATACAAACTATCTAAAAGTTTTACATAGACAGTCATAGGAATTTTTTTTATATATGTATTCATTTAGGATTTTCGTCACTACAGTCGAGTATATGGTGAATTGCTTTCATAGTTTCAGTGTAAGGTGGATAACATCTGAGGAGAATGTCAGAACAAGAATTATTGTAGTTTTCACTCCCAATTTGGGCATTATAATATATATATATATATATATATATATATATATATATATATATATATATATATATATATATATATATATATATATATATATATATATATATATATATAAATATATATATGAGTGTGTGTGTGTGTGCACTCGTACTGTGATGACAGCTGTAATCACAAATATTCCACAATGTTATCACGCAATATAGTGTGACTGGGGAGCAGATTTGTACACCATATACAACTTAATTATGTGAGACTATCAGGTGATGCATCCTCGTTGTGTATCCCGCTCATAAACATTCTAAAATTAAAGTGTTTCTCTGAAAAGTCAAATATTATAAATATTGTTTACGCTGAATCATAGAGATTTTCACTGTTCGCTGTCGACAGTCTTGTCAGCCTCGAAAACCCTGTAGCCCACAACAACAACAAAGATAACAACAAACAACTGTTATATCAAGAGAGAACTAAACGTCACGTGACATCCGGTATTTGGTTTTAAGTCTGAACGACAAATCTTCCCTCTTCTTTAATCTTGTATAAAATACTTATCAATTCGTTACATTCTTCAAGTCTTGCTAATGGACGAATATTTACTACCTGACATCTTAAATACAAACCGACGGACTGATTTCGTCTCTCCCATCCCTCCACTCCCCCTGCTCTCTCTCTTTCACACATTTATCATTGTTTACTCTGTTGCTCCGCGTCAGCTCAGCGTTCAAAGTAGAACCATATGTGGTGTACAAACATTTAGCGCGTTGACCCTTGGTTACGCCCGTGCAATGTATAGATGATATCTGTTCTATAATTAACTATAGATAATTGTATTCGTCTACCGGTTTACAGATAAGGTTTATATATGTGTTTTTTAGCCAAAGGTGAAGAGGGTCGCGCTCTGAACGAGATGTAACGTGGATATCAGACGATTGGGTCTATCTTTCCTTAATATCTTTTTCTTCTGTTATCTCTTTTTTAATTTATTTCTCCAAGTGTAACTCATATAATGAGACCAAAGGAATATGCTTATTTGTTGATTTTGGTGGATTTGATGAATTGTAAAATCGAGGTTATTATTGGTGCCTGGACAGTGCTGTGGTGGTGATGGTCGTGATGTTTACGCTTATGATCTTGTGTCATTCTGAGGCATTTGAAGAAAAATAATCATAGTTTCACAGACTTTAGGAACATCACTTGATCATGTGTAAGATACAAGACATAAAAAAACTGTTACTCTTTATCAACTTTTACTTTTTTGTGACTAAATTTAACTTATAATTTATACTCTCCTAACAATAAGCCATCTTAAATGCCACCACTAACCTAGGCACTGTCCAGGACTCTGTTTAGATCTCTGATTCAGGGACGTCCAAAATACAAATTATTAGAGGACAAAAAATAAGAATGATTGGTTGATTTTCCTATGAGAAAAATATGACAAAACCTGAGGCTTAGGAGTAATGAGCTGAGGCGAGTTAGAGAGGAACAAACTGACCACCATCACCACTAAGAGTCAAGGTAATAATTCTTAACTAAGTACAAACACACACTCACTCAGCTTGTTGCTCTGAGGCCAACAACAACATTAAGTGCACAGGTGTTTTGATGCTAAACCATGTAAGAAATGCAATGTTCTCTGTATGCTCATGATCACAGATGTTTTTTGTCATTTGCAGAAGAAAACAAAATTAATAGTAAAACCATATGATGTCTATCTTATTAAACACAGTTCTTCTTTTTATATGTATATATATATAGTTTTTAATTTTTTTTTGTTACATGCAAGTCGTCCACATTCTTAGATACATTTAGGTGTGTGAGTCTCAGCTAGCAAGACACGGGACCCTGTTAGGTTGTGTCTCACAGTGGAGGCCGTCACCCGAGGTTTTATGCTAGTAAGGAAAACAAATCCCTTGGCTGTTTATATTTAGTGAAATATGCTGGACTCCTGGTCAGATTTTTGTGGTTTAGATAATATGTTGATAAAATACAGAGGGTTTTGCTAGATAGACTAGGTATTAGTCCATTTTGACTCGTTCATTACAAAGATTATTTTCCTATAACATATCTCCCTAAAATCGAAAAAGCTAATGGTATCTGTCAGAGAGGGAATGTAATACTTGATTGTCAATTGTTTTTGATTGTAAGTAAATTTTGTACTCCATAAAAAGTGGAATTTTTCTCTCATGAAATTAGTCATTTCGAAGACGTAGTTTTACATGTGTGAGATTGAAGTATATATGTATATCTTAAAATAACAAAGTCTTTATAATATAAATTACATGACTGTGGTACTATCCGGTATCACATATAGTCCTAAATTACAGATTTTTTATGTCGGACGCAAATGTTGCGTTAAACAATTTCTCCTTCTAGTGACCAGCACCTTCAAAATACATCTTCTAATAAACCTTCAATTACAGTGTGTAATTAGCCTCCGAGTTCTCTCACGAAGACTCCAGGATGGTATCATTCCTCAGTTCCATAAATAACACTAAAGAAAAACAAATATGTAAACTTGTTTCAAAAGGGGAATGATTTTTCTTAACACGACACACAAAAACCTAAACCATTTTGGGGAGCTTAAGATAGACAACCAAGTAGCTGACGACTGACTGTGTAATTATTCTTAATTGTAAATAGACTTCTTGCTGCTCAACTGACGCTACGATGTAGGCACATTTATTTTTTAATTCTACATTGTCACGTCATCAGTGAATTGGGAAACCAACCAAGGACGACTCCTTCCTTAAAGCTCAAATCCTTATGTTGTAATAAAGGAGACGAGAGCCTTTTTGGACACGACTACAGTTTGAGGTTCAAAACAATACATAAATATCTTGATAGCGGGACAAGCATCGCGATTTTCCTCCCTCGGGTACTTGAAGCGGAGTGTAGCTGCATCTGGGGAAATTATTGCCAATGTGTAGCTACTTTGTAATCCACTGAATCCATCACTTTTCATTTTTCATCCCAAAAGTATCTCATAAAAAAAGTGTATAATTTTTCACGACATTAATTCTGGTCAAAAAAATAGAAATACAAAGTAGATGAGCTAATGATATAATAATATGTGTGTTTTTTTAATGTATTATCTTGAAATATGTACATTTTTAGCACTTGTCTATTGAAAAAATAAAAGTGTTTCCAGCAGTTATGACCCAAATTTCGTTATGTACTGTCTCTTCTTCCAGCTATACCTTCTTCTGTGCTCTGTCCGATGTTTGCGCACGGAAAAAGGAACACTTAATTATTTGTAAAGGAACATAATCTACCAAGTAAAATAATATACAAACATACACAATGAGAAATGTTCGATAATGCGATCGACAATGATGAAACAAAAACAAGGTTGCGCAAATACTCATTCAGTGGTCCTTACATGTCAGTAGCGATATAAGATTAATTTCTATTTTGATTCAATATATTTTTTTTTGTTATTTAATGAACTCTGATATTCAAGAGACCGAGGTCCGGCTAGAACATTATAATTATCGAGTTAGTTAATAAAATGGTTTCTTGTATATCCTGCTTGTTTTATTTCCTCATTCTTGTTGAAAGAGGGAGTTGTGTGCTGCTCTTATGTGTACAGAACAAAAAATAAATAAAACTAATGAAAATGATGATAACTGTTGAATACTAAGACTCAAAGGATCAACATCTATCAGTAATGAAGTTGTTGGTCAGGAAACACAGTTGTAACAGTAACAGAATCACCAGGGACTGAATGAACATCTTTACTAATATCTGCAAAACAATTAATTATGCTCTTCAGCCCCGTAGAGTGTAAGAACTTGGTGGTAGCTTTACTCACACTACCAGACCACACAAGTCCTGATTATTTTAAGTGCCATACAGACTTGGGATCATTGGATATTCATACAAAAACGTTTTCCTTAGAAATTTATTGGTGTGTATATGGACAAGACACCGAGTATATTATTATTAATGTCCTTCACTGATGAGCTGTAAAGTTACTCACTCTAAAGAGGACTGAAAATTTTCTTGCGTGAATTTCATCCTCAGATTACCTTAAAAGTTGTTTTTCAAGATGATGAAGTTATTCCTGGGTAGTTACTTCACTTCCTCGTCCCTGGTCAGTTAGTTAACCAGTTGATCGTGTATAGTTAACAAATACATAAACAATAACTGTAATATTATGTATATCGTTGATACTAAGCGCCACCTGAGGACACGCATCAGTGACCATTTTGTGTTATAAGCATCAACCACTGACCCAACTGTTGAACTGCTTGTCTTAGCAATTTGGACTAATACCCACGGCAATGGCCAGCCAATATAGGAGGCGTGGTTCTCTGTGCCGGCCACCAGTAGCTCCTCAGATAGTGTGCTATTGATACTGGCGCTCCTCTCTGACACGAGCTCACCCAGCATAGTCAACAAGGAGGTAAATCCCAAGGTGTTTTGTTTTTAAGAATGTTTTAATATTTGATTCGAATTGTCAAACAATGTTTTAGTTTAGAGTTCTAATCGTCCTTACATACACGTGTTTGTGTGACGTAGACATTACCTTGTCGAGGTAATACTGTTTTCTGTTAGCATATACACATGTTGTATGTTCAGACAGCCTAAATCATGTGCTTTGAGCAAATAGCTTAATGTAGATATTACAAGATTTTCTTTTATATAGACCGTGATATTGGTATAACTCAGACCTGTCTAATACGTTTGTCAACTTGTCCCTGTGGTGACTTGGTGGCTGGTTAATGGCGGGTTGAAGATATACAAATTATAGTTTATAATGTATCTGTCTCAATTTTCAATTAATGGAGGATCCATCTCAATCGGACATATCAAATTATCTAAAAAGAACAAAACTCCTCTACTTGCAGTGTAATATGAGTGATACGGAACGTTAGCCAATGAAAATGTTGTTCATTCAAGCCCTTGCTATTCTCTATAACTTACACAGCTTAGAGGAAGGTCAAAAATAAATAATTTATAAATTGAAGTAAAAAAAAAAGACCGTGGACTATAAAACGGTCTAATATTATCAGAGATGTATAATGAGACGCATCACGTTATATTCAGATCAGGTACCAACCACACATCTCGTAGTGTCGCTAAAAATTTACACTTAAGGTATTAATTACTCAGGTGTGTTTACTGGTTCTAGACTACCAATGACCTAGCCAATCGTGCTGCGTCAACACCCACAACAGCTGCTTCTCTTCCTCTACTGGTGTAACAAGTATATAAATAAATAAATAAATCCTGGCGGGTTGAGGTGTTGATTAAATATATATATATATCCTTGTCCAGGAACCTATAACACGTAAGGTAAGGTTAGGGTAGGTTTGTCGTTTCCTACGCAGGTGTAACCGGTATCACTCCCCACACAGGTGTTACAGATATCACTCTCCGCGTATGTATAGCAGGTGTTATCTGGGAAATATGTACCCATGTGCGTGTGAGTGACTCTGATGAATTTACATGATAAGTTTGTCTGTAATCTTGCTTATTATTGGAATTATTTACTGATAGTTGCACAACCTCATGGCGGATTTGAACGTAATTAGAACGTTCCTTATTGAGTTTTTATCATGATAGAGATATACTTTGAACTTTGTAAACAGAGCACCACAGCCTCCACCCTCCCCTCCAAAGAACAAAGAACAATAAAAAGAACAACTCTGATAAAAAAACGTAACTACTATAAACGAACAACGACTAATAACATCACCACCACAGGTATCACCACCACAACTAGCACTATCATCACCAACGTCAACATCTGGATCAATATAAACATTAACTTTAGTCAGCGAGCCTCAACATCAACCACAACATCAACCAAATAAACATCAACAACAACAATTACAAACCCGTTATTAAACACTCCGCCAAGATGAACAAGAGCAACAACCACATTAGAAACATCTGACTCAGTGACATTACACAACCACCACAACCCTGCCTGACAACACGGTACACAACACGGTACACAACCACCACAACCCTGCCTGACAACACGGTACACAACCACCACAACCCTGCCTGACAACACGGTACACAACACACACAACCACCACAACCCTGCCTGACAACACAACAGTATGCCTGACACACACAACACGGTACACAACCACCACAACCCTGCCTGACAACACACAACACGGTACACAACCACCAACCCTGCCTGACAACACACTGCCTGACAACAACACTGCTGACAACCAGCCTGCCTGACAACACGGTACACAACCACCACAACCCTGCCTGACAACACGGTACACAACCACACACAACCCTGCCTGACAACACGGTACACAACCACAACACAACCCTGCCTGACAACACGGTACACAACACAACACGGTACACAACCACCACAACCCTGCCTGACAACACGGTACTACACACCACCACAACACAACACGCCTGTACACAACCACCACAACCCTGCCTGACAACACGGTACGGTACACTGACACACGGTACACTGCCTGACAACACGGTACAACACGGTACACAACCACGCCCTGCCTGACACACACAACACACACACACAACCCTGCCTGACAACACGGTACACAACCCTGACAACACGGGTACACAACCCTGCTGACAACACGGTACAACACGGTACACAACCAACAAACCCTGCCTGACAACACGGTACACAACCCTGCCTGACAACACGGTACAACACCACAACCCTGCCTGACACACAACACACACAACTGCACAACCACACGACAACACGGTACTACTGTGACAACACGGTACACAACGGTACACCACACAACCCTGCCTGACAACACGGTACACAACCACCACAACAACACGGTACACAACACGGTACAACAACACAACATTACACAACAACAATACAACACGGTTGCCACAACCGGTTACTGCCTGACAACATACACACACACGGTACACAACCACCACAACCACTGCCTGAACAACACGGTACACAACACGGTACACAACCCTGCCTGACAACACGGTACACAACCCTGCCTCACAACACGGTACACAACACGGTACACAACCACCACAATTCAACCTGACAACATCACACCTTACACAAACATATTCTTTTAGATTTTCTTTTTTTTCTCTTTCGTTTTGGATACAACTTTGAGGCCACCAGAATCACGCTGTGTTAAATCGGTTCCCTGGTCACGTGCCGCCTATTCACACCTGGTAAATGTGTCCCAACGAGAGGCGGCGACTCTAAATAAAGTTCAAAATAACAGACTATTACAGAAATAACTACTTGTAACTCCCTGGAACTACCTGGTGTGTGGCTTAGGATGCCTCCCCCCTCCCCCCCTTGTAGGTTGGAGACGCGTCCACTTCTCAGTTTCTGGTAATTAAGAGGTTAGGTTGTACTCTCCGTGCATATTAATTTCCTTTTAATATTTTGTATTAGTTCAGGTAAAGGTTAGGTCAAGGGGAAAATGATCTCAGATGTGTGTTAGATAAGTAATACTGTACATACCTTACACCTGCATTGACATTATGCAAAGGACAAAATATGAACGTTTATTATATTTATTGTCCACTTATGTCTTATTTAAGATTGGTTGAAAATATAGCTACATTAGACAACATATAAGAAGGAATAATGAAGAGAAAATATATCAGTTCATGGAGATACGTGTATGAAAATAATTTTGACTGACTGAGTCCAAATAATGCAACAAAATATACAAATAAATTATTTGATCAGCCTTGAAATAAATTTCATAGTTACAAAATACAATGGGGTCAGCGAGCCGAGTTTGTGGGATATGTCAATGACAATTGATGGTGTACAAACTAGTGCCTCCAAATGGTCCTCCTCCATAGTGGACCTAATTATGGTAAGTGTTCGTTCGAGTTTTGAAAACAAGCGCTCTGCCTCAGCTGATGTTGTTGTTGGTTATGTAGCAAGCAGCTGAAGCGTTGTGGAAATGTTTGGGAAAAAGCTGTCACACTGATCCAGTGCAGATATTGCAGTGGTCTGCCGCTTATCGACCGTGACATTCTATTTCTTTCACACACAACTCGGGTGTACAACAAGACCCGAGTACAGGTCTCTTACACTCTGCCGCTGTTCCCACTGCTTGTCTGCATCAACATTTGATGAACACATCTTGCAGGGAATCTGCCAAATGATACTGACTGCTTACTGCTGACCTTCTCCAAACCAAAGCTCAGTGTCTAGTTTTTGATAATAGAAATATATTTTTGGTAGCCTCCGGTAGTGGCACCATCTCCTTTAATAGGCAGCATAAGAGTGTACAGTACACCCTTTCGAGAATCAACAAAAAAACTACAAAGTCAGAGTTATAAATGCAGCTCTGAAGTACATTAACTCTCTCCCCTTGCATCTACAGATTCCTGGGTGTTCAACTTTTATTTACATACCACAGGTGCCCACAGCCTGAAGCAAAATATACAACTGCTCATTATTTTTCATCTCTCTCACTAGTATTATTTGCTACGGGAATTTCATAAATATTATAATTACAACTTTGTAATTCAGATAACAATATATACGATAACACCTTCAAACTTCCCTCAAATTCATACAGACAGACAGATAGATAGATAGATAGATACGAAAACAGCTAATAAAAAGATTGGGTGGACAAGAAAAGACCGTATACACAATATCTAATGAAAGTAAAACAAATATATATATATATATATATATATATATATATATATATATATATATATATATATATATATATATATATATATATATATATATATATATCAACGAAAACATTATCATTATGGTGTGCTATTAATCATTACAAACAACCACAACGATCAATACATAACCCAACACCTGATTTCTAAGCTCCGCCCACCCATGACGTCATATTAAAGGCCTCACGAAACACCAAGGATTCAAATCACTTTATAAACGAAGCTCCGAATCAGTCAAAGAGCTATGTATAGTTAGAATCTTTATTTAGGTAAAGTCGTACGTATGTATTTGCCTTAGTAGACATAGTTTTAAGTTTTATTGTTTGAAAGTGACCCACAAGAGGTGTTTTACTATTGTTTCAAATAGAGGAGGTGAAGTATATTGTGAGTGACTGAGTGAGTCAGAATGGGGCCTCAAGGCTTCATAAGACTTGAGAATGAGAGTATTGTAGGGAGGTGAAGTCACACCGGCTCCCAACACTACTACACGGGTCTTCAGCCAGGATGGGCCACCTCACTCCCGGGGTCTATTGGATGAGTGTATTATATTGTGGTGAAGGTGATGTATGGTGGAAGGTGATGTGTGGTGACGGTGATGTGTGGTGAAGGTGATGTATGGTGGTGGTGGAAGGTGATGTATGGTGGAAGGTGATGTGTAGGGTGGTGTGTGGTGGTGGAGGGTGATGTGTGGTGGTGGTGTGGTGGAGGGTGATGTGTGGTGGAAGGTGATGTGTGGTGGAAGGTGATGTGTGGTGATGTGTAGGGTGGTGTATGGTGGTGGAGGGTGATGTGTGGCGGTGGTGTGGTGGAAGGATGTGTGGTGGTGGAAGGTAATGTGTGGTGGTGGAGGGTGGTGGTGGTGGGGTGGTGGTGTGGTGGAGGGTGATGTGTGGTGGAAGGTGTGATGTGTGGGTGGTGTGTGGTGTGGTGGAAGGTGATGTGTGGTGGTGGTGTGGTGGAGGGTGATATTTGGTGGTGGAGGGTGATGTATGGGGATGGTGGTGTGGTGGAGGGTGATGTGTGGTGGAGGGTGGGTGATGTATGGTGTAGGGTGATGGGGAGGGTGATGTGTGGTGGAGGGTGATGTTTGATGGTGGAGGATGATGTATGGGGGTGGTGGTGTGGTAGAATGAGGAGTGCTTTGGGGTTGTGCGATAAAAAAATGCGGGTCACTGACTACATCAGGGCTATGAGTTGTGTGTGGTAGATGAAAACAAATTCACTTGTCTAGAATCCCGTCACAGATGTGTGTTGGCTTACTATTACCAATGATTTGAACACCTTCATATGAGCTTAGTAATGAAATAAGTCTCTTACCATTGGTGTTAGTGGTGGGGTCAGTGGTTGGGTCACCTATTTTCTTGGCCGGTGTTCAGACAGTGGGTTCAGTATATACGAGTCTGGGAGATCTGTGTTGTGAAGCTGATCGGAGGGAGTATTGGCGTTTAACACGTAGAGTGTTGAGTTGGCCAAATGGATAGTGATCACATGATATTGGAAGTTGGTTGTCTTTCTCATACAAGTACATGTGGTTAAGGTTTCTTTTTATACATTAGATATGTATGAGTAGAACTAGGATCATAATACACATAAATGGGCAGACTATAGGTGGGAGTTTACTATTAGATGTGAGACTCCTGCAGACACACAATATCGATGTCCCCAGTCACTATTTTGTGCTGGAGATGAGGGAATCTTTTTTTTGAGGGGGACAACTTGCTTTCACCTCTGTATCTCGTGAGATGAAATGTGCAGGTGGGTAAGATGGCGGGGAGGAATGAGTTTGTGGGAAGAATTAAATAACTGTCCTGGGAGTTTATAGTGATGGATATATTTAAAGATTATTATTTTTTTTTTCGGGAATTCGCCCACCCGGGCACAGGTCAAACGACCCACAACGGGGCCTGGGGGTTGAAGAGTGGTTGGAATGGTGACGGATGAATCGAATGTAGAGCAACTGAGACAAGTGTTAAGAGGTTGACAAGATAGATGGTTATTATGCTGGTGGACAGAACACTGAAATGAAAGATGGATAATGTGGAATATTAGTGAATGAAATAATGTCTCAAAAATTATAAAAAGAGCAGTTGGTTATAATAGGAAACATTTAAAGGATCAATAGGGTAACACGAGGGTGATTGGGGTGATTATGAAGAATGGGAGTAATTCGAGCGTTGTTGTGGTGAGAAATTTGAAGTAAGGGGCAAAGTAACTTCCAAGAACTCAGCGGTGTGCCTGGAGTGGATTGCATGGCGGCCTTTTTTTTTTTTTTAGGAAAAGACGTATTTCTGGTGGATGATGGTGTCTTGTGTGAAGTAATAGAAGTAAAAGTAGACCAACTAATATACAAAGCTTGTTGTGGAAGACAGAGTATTACAGTAGAATACAATAAATCCACCGACAATTGTGCTGAATATTGTATGATAGTGAATGAATGAAGCGTATAGTAATTTTGATCCTCTGTAATATTCCTGACGAAATACATTAATTGGCTAAACCGATATTTATTTTATGGGCAGAAAGAAAGGACGAGAACCACTGCTTGGAGGACGAGAACCACTGCTTGGAGTTACCATCAAGTTGGACAAGAGAAACGACCAATACTGGAAAGTTTAATCAGCCTTAATTAAGTGATGTGAGTGTTTAGTGGTTAAGTCCACATACGAACTAAAACCGATTGCAAGTTTATTGAAAATTCATCTAGAGACTAGGGGCGATGAAGGAAGGAAGGACTTGGTGTGTTGTGTAGGAGTGAAGGAAGGACTTGGTGTGTTGTGTAAGAGTGAAGGAAGTACGACTTAGTGTGTTGTGTAGGAGTGAAGGAAGGATGACTTGGTGTGTTGTGTAAGAGTGAAGGAAGGATGACTTGGTGTGTTGTGTAGGAGTGAAGGAAGGACGACTTGGTGTGTTGTGTAGGAGTGAAGGAAGGACGACTTGGTGTGTTGTGTAAGAGTGAAGGAAGGACGACTTGGTGTGTTGTGTAAGAGTGAGGGAAGGACGACTTGGTGTGTTGTGTAAGAGTGAGGGAAGGACGACTCGGGTGTGTTGGGTGAGGAAGGAGACGTCATGAGTGGGGAGAGGACTTTGTTTTTAAGAGGTGAATTTGAAAAGTGTAATTTTTAGTTACTAAGATCAATTGTTTTTAATACATTTATAATTTGTCCATGTGGACATCAATACTCTTATAAAGGATAATTCTGTTCAACTTTAAACGAGTCCGTCTTAACATGGACAACATATTGTTTGTTGAGTTTTTTGTCTAAGACGACCATTCTAAAGTGATGTGCTTCAGTCCGACTTAAAGACTTACTACCCAGAACTTGTTACATTGGGCACATGGAATTTGTAACGATGTAATAATGACTTAGAAACGCAATGAATTCATAATATGCACGTTGTTCAATGCCAGGTAGATGAAATATTTTCACTTATGGTAACATTAAATTAATCTACATATTGAACTAAAATAAGTTATAATGTTTATCTTAATTTGTATTTGACGTTTTATTTAAAGTCATGAAGCAAAACCTCAAATACAAGTGAAGGTAAAAAAACCTACAACTTGACCACCATCACTACACGAGTCCGGCAAAATTATGTAGATTCATTTCATCTCTATATTCATAATTTAAATATATATTTACTCCTTGACATTGAAATATAATAAATGCTGACTGTACTTATTGACCAATTGTAACTTTAAAAATAAAGTTTCTTTGGTTTGTATCGAGTTTCACTTAGACTTTAGGAAAAATATTCGGTGTAAACTGGTCACTTGAAACAAGGTAATCGAGATGGGTTATACACAAGCAAGATATTGAAAAAAAAACTAAAACAGCCAGAAATTTCCGATATATTTATTTAAGAATATTTAAAATTCCTGGTTTTCAAAAGTAATTCTTAAATATAGTATATAAAAAAAGGCATCAGCAGCCTCTTCGTGTTAAGGCTAAGTTGATTGTCTTCATCAAACAAACCAGGTGTTACCGGAGACACTTATTCTTACCAGGTGAGACCAAGGGCCTCTAGGTAGTAGTGTTAAGACAGGTTTATAAAAAAAATGGAGGACTTGTTTTATTTATTAATTATATTAAATTAAAATATACATTATCACACAGATCAAAGTACGTTGCTTGGAGAGGTCAGATCAGTGCTGTGGGTAACGCTGCCTGTTGAGGATCACAGTGCGGTAGGTAACGCTGCCTGTTTAAAAACAAATTACTACCAAAATTTTTAAATTTAATATACATTATGACGAACCAATTTATAAAATCAATGACTTAAAAAACTGTTTTAAAGAAAGTTTAAAGGTATAAAATATTACTATAAAAATTTTGATTTAATTTTACTTTAATAATGTGTATATTTCCCTTAAGTTACATTTTAAAATTTAACTTGGAAAGGGATTTATAAAAGCTAGATATTTTGAGGTTAACCACCAAGGAAGTTTAAATTCTCAAAATATTAACTGCAAACGTAAGTCAATGATAGTTTACCTCTAGCGTCGAGGTCGTAAAAGCCACACAAGAGTTAATTCATCTTGTCTGGACTTTCAACATTTCTTCATCAAGGCTGTGGAGAGAGAGGCACCTTACTATTCTCACCAAATAATCTAAAAGCCAAACAATCCACGTATAAATTGACCACTGTTTTATATCATTAATTTCACACCAATTTATGAAATCTATCATTACAAAATTAAGTTGGTCAACAAACCCATATATTGGGATCTTCCATCTGAAAATATAAATTAATAGCTAGTAAACGTACAAATTTCATATCTTCAAGAAATTGTCTAAAATTCCCGACAGTGTCTTTAAATACGGACGTTTAATTAGATTAAATTAAATGTAAACTTAGTTTACATTAGTTTACTTTAAATCATGAATGCCTCCAGGTGTATTTAAGCTGTATAGTCTATAACAAACTGCTATGTTCACTCCACGTCTTCCACTGCTGTCATGCATCTTCTGCTATCCTCCGTAACTGTTGTCCAACCTCCACCACTGTCATCGTTCTCTACTTTCCTCCACTGCTCCAATCATCCGCCAATCGTCATCCACTTTCCAAACCTCTTCAGCTCAGTCACTCCTGCAACAAGAAATTTATAAATAATGCGAGTCCCAGCAATCACGAGCGGATGGTATCCTTTGTACTTTTCAGAACTTTTATTTGTGCAGTTTTTATGAGAAAACCGACTTATTTTTTCATATGCATTAATATATAATAGTTCTGAAGGACCCATTTAAATAGGGATTGGGGGAGGGGGGTTAGGAACGTAGCTTATCGCGCATTCAGATAGGCAATGTGCAGTACAGACATGAAGTCTTATTGGGCTGCAATTTACAATTATGACACTAGAATGAAAAAAAAAACTTCGCATCGCCTAGAGGCTAGACGTGTGGAGCCCTTATAGGGGTAGCTTGTGAAAACGTGTGTTGTGGACCTGAGTTGTCAACTGAGTATTGGAGTCGAAAAATCGGAACTCAGAGAGGATCGACTAGATGTTGACCCTCCAGACTCGCAAGCGAGAGAAGACAGCGCTGCTGGCAAACTGAATTTCGACCCTATCGGTTCATAAAGGCTCACACCGAGTGAAGAGTCATCTTGGCTGACATGGGTAGCCATTTGGGTCGGGTTGGAGTTGCACTTCCCGGCCCTAATGGGATACAATGTAAGACCGAGAATATAAAGTTATATATACCGAGTTAAGTTGTTAAGTTCATAACGATTCTTGGGTTACGGTTTGTTAGTTCATAAGTCATTGTTTATTCAGTTAATGAGTGCTTTTAAATATATCTTCTTTCTCGATTAGCCTTCTGTGTTAAAATAACTTACTCTGGTGCTGCAATGATATTCTGGACTAACCTGAATCAGAAGCCAACTAAATTAGTTGGTGAATCCTTTACTTCATAAGTGTAATGTTCAAATGAAAGCATTTTCGGAGCATGTCAACAGGAGTTGCTTTGTCTTATATGCCATGACTTTGGGTATTTGTTTTTTTAATGAAATAAATTCCTCGACGAAGTTGACTTTAAAGTAACTTCACAAATTAATCCAGGCCGTAACACTACATAAAAAAGTGAAAAATCATTATTGATAGTCAAAACTAGAATTTTTCAATAATAATCCAAACAGCACTGAATATGTAATGCCACATTATATTTTGTATACTATACTTTGGTTTGAAACTTTTCGTACAACCTCCACACCTTAGCTGTGTCACCCATAGTAAAGTGATCTATCCCATTATCTCGCACTTAGCAGGTACTTTTAGTGGCACAATTTTACAAGGCATATTTGAGGCTTTCAAAAAGACATTTACTTTATCCCGAGAAAGTCCAGTTCTGTTACCTCTTTGTCAATCTTTCTGTAGGGAAATCTATTGACAAAAGAAGAATTCAGAATAAATCTTAATTAGAGACTATAGTACCCGACTCTCACGGAATGGCAATAGCTACTTTACCTGTAAGTGAACAGTTTAAACAAACAGGAAGGTTCTCCACGAATGTTTCGGTAAATCAGTCCAATGTGAGGAGGCCTTGCCAGTATTTTTGCTCCCAATAGGCCGACATTAGACCAACATTTTCTTCTCTAATGTTAACTATCTTAGCCAAGTCATTAGCTCCCGACTGCTACTTCAGCGTGAGGCTCTAGGCATCTTCACCTTCAGTGACTGTAAACAAGCTACAGTTTCTTCAACATCATTCATGTTCTTTAAAATATCGAAATATGAAATGCATAGAGAAGTCTAGAGAAATGATTCACTCTTATGTTCCTTCACATTAGCACTAATTAGTATATAAAACATTTAGTGAACAATTTCGTCAGGGGACTGCATGGCTCCTATTCGGATAGGCAACTCGCTTGTGAATATTGGAACAACTAATTCGTGCACGTACAGTAGATATCTTACTCAACTAGCACGATGAGAGGGAGGAAAATAGGTAATACTTAACGCGAGTGGTCCGGCCTTAGCACCAAATTGGGGAATTTTTCCATGGTAGATAGCCTTCTTACCACGAGAAAAATATGCGAGAATAGGAAAAATATTCGGGTTTTATTCTAGTATTATTGATTTAAAAGAATGTGACCATTTCTGACTGAAATTAATAGATATGGAGGTATGACCACCACTCTACCAACGAATTTCATTGCAAAAAGAGGCAGGGCTAGGGAAATTTTGGGGTAAAAAACGAGTAAAAAATTTACCCAACCAAACCTGAGGAGGAAACCTGATCAAATCAGTCCTGCCTTGGCCTCACTGGAGCTGCTTTGAACTAAATTGGCCTGCCGTGGCCTAAATTGGCCTGCCGTGGCCTAAATTGGCCTGCCGTGGCCTAAATTGGCCTGCCGTGGCCTAAATTGGCCTGCCGTGGCCTAAATTGGCCTGCCTTGGCTTAAATTGGCCTGCTTTGGCTTAAATTGGCCTGCCTTGGCCTAAATTGGCCTGCCTTGGCCTAAATTGGCCTGCCTTGGCCTAAAATTACCTAAATTGACCTGCCTTGGCCTGCCTCGGCCAAACTTGGCCTACTTTTGTCTTGATTTTGCGTCTTATCTAATGCTTACATCAATGGCAGTCTGCATGATCAAACGAAGTTCACGAGAAAAAAGAACTACTACATTTTATATCCTACCTCCTGTATAAACTTTTTCCTAACTTTGTGGTGACATCTGTAAGGTGAACGAAGGAAAACATGTACACTAAGTTTTGAGTGGAACTTTTCCTGTCAGCTACATTTGCAGGAGTACCCAGTAGCGTCAGGAGCTGTCAGACAGCAGACACACGAACGAAAATATAACCATGAGTAATGATGATAGCCATTTAACTTGTATCTTAATTATTTATTATATTTAAAATCATTGATGGAATTGATAAATATTCAAGGCCTGATTCAGCGTTTCGTTTTCTTGGTGTTTTACGAATCTTCGGTGTTTTGTGGTCTTGGTAATGACGTCATCAGTGGGTAAAGGTTATAGACAGGGTCTTTGGACTATCAATAGGTTGTTGTGTTTGAAATTGTTAATTCTATGACAATACACGAAAATGATGAAAATCTCGCGCGCGCGCACACTAATAAAACACACATACCGGATGATTCTTATTATTATTTTAATAATTACTATTATTACTAATAACACTTTTATTACTATAATATTATTTGATGACGTTGTTGATGATATTACCTAAATAATGTGGATAATGGTGATTATAATAATTGTAATTCATAATAATGATGACAAATTATATTGATAACGGTAATAAGGATAATATTCAAAATGAGAATGGTGAAGATGATGAGTTCAGATGATATCAAGGCTTATCACACGGCTTTACTTTATTACCATTAGTTTATACAAGTTTATAATTCTAACTGACATAGGAACATTCTTTTGATCTCCACTAATTTACTACTACTATTACTACTACTCCTACTATGTACTACTTACTGACTACTACTAATTAGCATTATTACTAGTAACACCATTACTACTACAGCTACTATTACTACAACTTCTAAGTAATTGAAGTAAGAGAATAAATAGTACTTGGGGTGTGGGGAAGGGGGTGTAGGGATGGGGGTGCTGGAGAAGGATATCGAAGATTTTAAAAAGTTCCATCAAGCACATGACTAGCTGTAGGCTGTCGTATTAGTGATGAGAGCACTAGTGTTACATCAAGCGAGGGACTAAGAGGCTATACTTTCTATGAAGGAGAGGGGAGGAATAGCACCCCCTTAGAGACATCGCAAATGGGTCTCTTTACTCCGTTAGAAGCCATCGTGCTTCCCCTTCTCCCGGAGAGTGGCAATTATAAGACAAATTCTTCTGTCGCCTCCTCCTCCTTCCTTCCTTCCTTCCTCGTTCCTCCTCGACGATAGGGGTCGATGAGGCACCTGACAGTCGCTACCATTGGTGAGATGTCCATCAACAACCTGATATAAAAACACACTCAAACTTCCATTCCAGGCCAATCAGAGGAGCGACTCTTAAGCCTCCCCTCGCCCTCAGGTGACACGGGTGAGAGAGAGAGAGAGGGACACTTTATATTGAAGAGGTTTTATGGTGATGAACCCCACGACTGAACTCACATGTGTGTCCGTGTGTGTGTGTGTGTGTGTGTGTGTGTGTCCGTGTGTGTGTGTGTCCGTGTGTGTGTGTCCGTGTCCGAGGGAAGAACAATAGATAATGAAATGGTGAAAAGGAGTAAGGGATGAGTGGAGGGAAGTACAGATGTCAGACGAATGACTAATTCTTCTCCATCACTATAGAGAGACAAGATGGCGGTCGTAGAGAAGTTCCCACGAGGATACGAAACTCGACATGGTTCTTTTTATTGTCCAAATAATGTGAACGAGACTTGGAGGGGGGGGCATCTTGGAGGTGAGGCTGAAGAGGAGGAGACTGGAGGATTGAAGGAGGGAAGGAGGGAGAAAGAGAATAAAGAAGGTGAGGGATGGAAAGGGAGAAAAAGAAGGGGAGGAAGTGCATTTGGAGGGGAGGAGGATGGCGGTGTACTGAGGTGTCTCGAAAAGTACAAAATGGCTGCTGCAACCCCACATCTGAGCTGTCGTTTAGGTGATATATTAATAAGTCTGGTTCCTAGAAATCAGTTCAATGATTTTATTCAAGAAGCTCGTTTTTTGTTGATATATATACTGTCTGTGCTTCATTAACTACGGTTTTTCTCACTGTCAACTAAGACACGAGACAGCAACTATATATACAGTGCTTCTCCGTGTGGGACGAAGCATTTGTTCCTCACTTACGTGGGATGATTAAGAAACATGAAGAGAATTGTCTATGTACAATTTTACCCTTAAATTAGCTTACACAGACCCACACACACAGACGTCAACCCCCTCTCTCTCTCTAGGTGAAAATGGAAGGTTATTGAAGTTCTCAGGGAAGAATATCATTCGTAATACATGTGAAAATTATGCCCTTGATCATTATGATAACACAAATATGGCAATATATTTTACGTGCATATAACTAACATGTTTATACGTGAATTTGCATTACTCGCCTGGGAGTTGGCAGTCACTCAACTTTTCAGTCACTAGTGCGCTAGTGATAGTGTTCAGTGCAGTTTATTACATACTGTTTGTTAACAGGTTTAGATTAATGCTTAATAATCATTATTTTACGATATTTACGTACATGGCAGGATCTTCAATTGAAAGTTCATATAGAATCACCGAGTTCGCTTCTCCTTTCAGTCTACATTTTTACTAATTCCTCTTTATCGCCTTTTTTCTCCTTACAATTTCAATAAAATCTCTGAAGGACGCAGCGAGGAGTTGCCTGGAGGGCATCTTGGCGTCACCTCGGCAGTGATACCGTTCCTACAGATTTTTCTGCAAGTGTACTGATTTCTCATTTCCATTGTGGTGTATTAACTGAGTACGACTAACTATGATGAGTATAAGGTCCAAAACTTGCTTTTGACTGAGATTTTATTGGGAGGAATAGATAATATAAACATTTTAGTCAAAACTGAACGGCACCACTGCGGGTGCTATTAGACACCACGTGTCAGTGCCCACCATTATGCTCCAACTGGTATGTAAAGGCTCCTCTTGCTAGACTCTAGTGCCAGCATACTAGAAACATGCCTCGTGTAAACGCAACCTAATGCAAGTAGCTGATTTGGCAATGTCCGTCAAAACACCGAGTAAAAAGATAATGTATTTACGATATTTTTTTACTTCAAAATTACAGCCTTTGTGTCATTTACATAATTTAGGTTAATCACTTAGATGTTTCAGAGTTTTGGTACGGCAGCCGCGTCTCGGTTTCACCACGTCTCCCATAATTATTTACTCATCTCTAAATCTTACTTGTATCTTTAATTGTGACGTTCACCCATATCCCTTTCCATTTCTTTCTCAGATTTACTCAACTTTATTTATTATAATTTTCGTCTCATTTCCATCTGTTTTTCTCATGATCCTCCACCGTTATCATCGTTCCTTCTGTCTATTCATGTCTTTTGTATTTCTCAATTCTCCTGTTTATGTCTTCTTACATGCTTGACTGAAGGAAGATATTTTTACCACATATGTAATTCAATGAACTTACAAACAGCAAAACAAATGTTATTTCATGTTTTTCTCTCTGTTTCAGTTTCATATAAACCAGTTTAAATAAAACATTATCTTCACTTCGTCTGTTTGTTTGCCATCGTTTTTAATATATTTATTTTCATGATAATCGCAAAACACTAAAAAACTACAACATTTGCTTTCTATAATTCTTTCTTTTAGTTTTCAAAGTGTAAACCAACTAAAGTATCTACACCTTTTGTTATTATTCTTATTTCTCGCCGTTGGTCATATTAAGCTCAATATTTTCCTGGTTTATTCATTTGCTTCATGTTTACTTGATTTATTTGGTCATGACCCACCTACGAATCTACACATTTGACGTATCTTTATCTACTGGATATGAAAAATACTAACAATTTCTCTCCTTCCTAAGCATTTCACACACTGGTCCTCTCCTGATCATCACATGTTAATATGTCACTAAAACAATACGAGAAACACTGACTAAAGGATCCTAACACAGTGGTTTGGTTATATAGGAAGCAGGTGCAGTGATATTTAAGAAGGCCTTCAACACACGGAGCTGATGAATGTTACCTGGTCTAGTTTTTTATGGTTTAGTTCCTCAGAAGTTATTAATTTTTTTGGTTTTATTTCCATTTGTTTCATTTATACATATACATTTTATGGTGCTGCCCTCATCAGGCTATCAATAGTACTTGATGTTAATGTATTGCTGAAGTCCTTATCGGTATTCATTTGCTAAAGTCATCTATGCCGGTTTCATTCCTCGCTCAAGTATATTTTCGGATATTGTGTAGTTTCATTTACATTTGTCTTTTACATTTTTCAATTTTTTTTACTTTTGTGAATATTTCTGTAATGTATGTTCAGAATCTCACCCACCTCACCTGTTCACTTAACTGCTTATTAATGATTTATCTCACCTGATGCCACAGTTTCTTCGTTGATGAGTTTAGTTTTATTGGAGAGTAATTATGACTTTCTTCCTTTATCAATCTCTTACTTACTTTACACTGAGCGCGTGATAGTGGTCCGGTATACCTGTCCTCTGTTGACTTATCGTTGAGTCAAGATCACAGTCCGGTAAATAGTACAAGGTGAATGAAGCAGGTGTCGAGTCAGACCAGGTGATTATTTCCTCGCCATGACATAAAACACTACAAGGACCTGGTCTACCCCAGCTAGATTACGGCAGTGTAGTATAGCATCCCAAAAGAGTGAACCAGGTATTGGATTTGACCAGACGATTACTTTACTTACTCAATGAAAAATAGCAAACCTTACATCAACCGCTTGAGGACGACCACTAGCCTACAATAGGTCAATCCCACAAGACGAAAAATATCCCACGTAATCTCTTAAGTGTTCAAGTACGGACAACAAAACTGACTACTGGACTGAGGAATTCGAGTTATTAAAGACGATCCGAGTAAGTTGACGATGTACTGAAGAATATATATATATATATATATATATATATATATATATATATATATATATATATATATATATATATATATATATATATATATATATATATATATATATATATATATATCTCAGTACTATACGTAATCTTAATCTGGGACCATTTACACAAGCTTTCTCACCCTTTACACGTACGTACAACCCCCCCACACACACACATATACAGTACATGAAAACCAGCACCACCTACACAAACATACACATAAATACACATAAACATGGACACACAGAGACGCAAGCATATGCACACAAGTATCAGAAAAAGAGGCGCAAATGGAATTAAATACAGTTTTAACTACAAACAAAATAAAACTGAACATCAAACCATTAAATTATTAACTACTAAAATTAACTACATTTAACTACAGTACACAGAGCAAAACCGAAAAGATTGGCAGAAGTTTAGAACCTTATAAAAATGAACTCCAAAAGATAATTATTTTACAAACACGAACATTACATACCAGATCGAAGCAAAGTAAAGAAGTGCAGGAGTTGTGGGTGACCTGCAGGACTGGTTGGACTTTGTAGGTTAGAAGCAAGTCCGCTGTGACCCGTGTCATGTCGTCGGGACAAGTGTTAAGTATGGTACAATCTGTCTTATTTATAGGGTGATCGTATTCCCGGCTATGGTCTCTGATTACTGAACAGTCTCTCATTACTGAACAGGGTGGTTATGACAAATCATCTTGTTTAGTCTTAAATTGGTGCTGTTATTCGTCCTAGGTAAACGCTTCCCCCGAGGAGAGTCAATCGCGTCCGACGAAATCCCGGCTTCCAAATGTTTGTCTTGTGTAAAGTAAAGAACTGTCCAGCATGTCAGAAAATCTAGCACTTGGTTCCATGTTATTTATCTCCGTTATTTGATAAAAAAAAAGATAAAAAGAAGGAATTCAATCGCTCATTATTCGTAAGATTTTAGATATTTTTTTTTTCATTTCAATCAAATTTTAATAATTTTTTCTTCATAGATAGCTGAAGAATGTAAAGGAATCCATATATGCCATTGTTTAACAGCGATTGGTGTAAGAAATATGTTCATTATAGTATTCATTCTCTGAGGTAAACGTCACTCACAGACACAAGCACGAGTCACATGCAGTGTAAACATTTCTGTACACTATGAGAGGACAACTCTCCTCGATGCACACACCACGAGTAGATGACCACAGTCTCAGGTGACCACAGCCAGCCTTTCTCTCTCACACACACACACACACACGTAAGTCCACACGTCGAGCTGCGGCACCACTTCAAAACTGAGAGTTGGGGCCCAATTGTGTGTATTCATATACCATACTCCAGTTTACACAGATTCTCAGAAGCGCACAAGTGGACTGTTTCGTGGGCCAAAAACACACATTTTCCTCCCAAATCAGTTTCGTACGAGGGAGAAAATGACAACCAATTAGGGCATCTATCGGGGGATAATCACTGTTAGTAATGAATATAATGCTATCGTTACCCGAGGCTTCGAATGGCTCTTCCAGGCGAATTTTCACAGCTCACGCAAAGGTCACGGAGGCATGACGAACAGGTGGAATTTTCGACCGTATCGGCTGGACATCTCTGCTCTATATTGTCCAGGAATATTGCAGCTGCATCGGTGATTCTGTTTACAGTGGCGGCGTATTAGTACTTAGTGTATAGGATGGGAGAGTCGGGCACATTCCCCGGGCAGAGTTTAATGAACCCTTCGCCTACGTTAGGACGCAGGAATGGAGAAAAAGGCGATAAATTTGGCAGAGGAAGGAACATTGCAGGAATAAAAACTCATCCATAAAGTTGAATGCCGGTAGTCGAGGTGCAGGTACCAGAGCGAGTATTGGTGGACGCACGACTACTATGCCATTATATGTCTGGTATACGGCTCAGGAGGCCAGATATAACACCACGAATATGCTCGTATGTCAGGACCTGCTGGCTGCCGGGCTGGCCAGAGTAATGTACACTACAGGTAGAAAATGGATTGAAGATCCTCTGTGTGTGTGTGTATTGATGCACATATATACGAATATAGTATTGATGCACATATATACGAATATAGTATTGTACACACACACACACACACACACACACACACATACACATGCATGTATGTATGTAATTTCAGACCTACAGTTTACCGCCTCACATTACAAGTGACTGGTGTAGTAAATATGAGGGAAAGAGGGTTCAGACCCCCCGCTCTATCTTTATGGGAAAATAAATTGTTTTAATATAAATTTTAATACCAAGGACAATATACTACTCTAAAGAGATTCCACGAGACCTGACACACAAACTCCTACGTAATCAACAAGTGTCTTCATCATTACTCTGTCTAGATGTAGTGAAAGATTATTATAAGAATCTCCAGGAGACAGTTGTATGAGGAGGAAGAAAAATAAGGTTAATATAAGGTTGAATTATTTTAGATATAGAAGAGAGTTTGATAAAAATACAAAGCGCGGTACAGTTAGCTAATAATGGTAAGATTGATCTATAACAGGTTGGGTTAGGTAAGGCGTATTAATTTGGTCAATAATGGCGAGGATCAATACTTGTGTTCGTTAGGTTACTTTGTGTTGGTAGGTTAACAACAGCTTAAAGTCATGTAGATTATTAACATATTTACGTAAACATATACATATATATATACTGTACACTTAAGTATAACCTAGTACTTCTACTCCGAAAAAATCCAATTAAGGAAAACCTCTAAATCTCCTCCTCCAGACGCTGTTCATTCCTGATTATCCTTCAAAAGTCACCCCCCTCCTACGGCTTCATCCCTCCGGCCATTTTTGTCGTATCCGCGGGGCACGTTACCCCCCTGGCGGCCATTTTGTCGCGGCGGTGTATTGATTACTAGCAAGAGTGCAGGGGGAGACGCCGCTCCTCCCTGGGTAATGCTGGGAGACGGAAGGAGGGAGGGATCAGGAGACGCCTCTCTCCTGGGGAAATTATTGGGAAATAGAGTGAGTGAGGGAGGGAAGGAAGGAGGGAAGGAGGGACAGAAGAAGGGAGAGTAGGAAGGAAGGGCGGAGGGATGGAGAATGGGAGGGTGGAAGAGAAAAGAAAGAAGGAAGGGAGGATAAAAAAAAAGAGAGGGGGAGGAACGGAATAGTCAGGGAGGAAGGAGGAGGGGAAGAGGGAGAAGGATTAAGACCCGCTCTTACAGGGTGCCGCTGAAAGAGGGAGAGGAGGAAGGTGAAAGGGCGAGAAAAAACACAGGGGGAAGAGAGAAAATGGAACTAGAAAAGGAACTGAGAAAGAGGGAGAGAAGGCAGTAATGTACAAATAGGGATGATAGATGACAGGGAACAAAAATGGAGAAGGAAGGAGGTAAGAGAAGGCAGAAGAAGGAAGCAAAAGGAGGTATGAGAACAAAAGAGGAGGGAGGAAGAGGAACTAAGACGCACAAGATAGTATGCGTAGGAAAGAGAAGAAGGGAGGAAGAAAGAAGAGATAAGAAGAAGTAGGAGGAGGAAGTGGACGTGGAAAAAGGAAGGAGCTAATTTTCTACAGATCTCAGACGATTTAAGTGTATGTGTTTCTCTCCTTTAGCACTTTGCCCATTCCTTCTACCAACTTTCGTTTCTTCTCAGGATTTCTCAATTATTACTTTCTTTACCCATTTATACATTAATAAACTTATTTTCAAGTCAAGGAAACGTAAGTCAAACTCCACCTGGGTAATATCGAGTCAAAATCCACGTCCAAATACTCAGAGATGCAAGTCCGGATTTTCTGTCGTGTGTCACAACTCTGAATTTCTTCAACTATGTCAATGATGTTTTTGTTGTTCTGGCTAAATTAGTTTTAATTTCAGTTTAAGACATCAACAGTCATGGATAAAGTATAACACTGAGGAATTATTATTAAACTGTTGTAGCTAATTTACGTAAGATCCATATTTTCTCTCTTAACATTTTATACCTGTTTAGCCATGAAGTGGGCTCACCTGTAGTCTCAAGAGGTGAATAATGACAGGTGGAATAATAATTGGTGGATATCTGAGCATAAGGGTGTGAGAAGCCATTCTGTTTACAGCAGCTATTCATATATGGTATCCATTATCCATATATGTGTCCTGTATGTATATAATTCATGCCCTTATAAATGGTGATTAAATAAGGTTCTAATTATATGTTTTAGCCATGGTAGTTGTCTAGTGAATGATCTTTGTAATCAACATCTTGTAAGTTCATCACATTTTCTCAGGGTGACAAATTTTATCTTCGCTTCACACGGAATCGGTTCGAGTCATCAACGTTACTATGATGAAGTTCAAGTCCAAGTTCTTCATTCTTAAGTCCAAACCCAAGTCAAATAATTTAATATTTAAGTGCAATTCCAAGTCCGGACTCGAGTACTGTAGCACTGATATCAAGTTCTAAAAACATATAGGAACAACGTCTCAACAGTCTCTCATGAAACTTCAAACCTTAAAAAAGAAAATTCCTCGTATCACACACTTGACTATCACTGCTGCTTTTCACACGGACGTTCGGACGTTAACTTCTGTTATATCCCAACATATAGCAAGTGTCTCTTGAAACCTTTCAATCTAGATTTTGATAGTTGCTACTTGCTCTTCGAAGGCTTGAAGCGGGAAGCGATGGGCAAACCTCTACACATGACTCAGAGTAACACTGTACCACAAATGTCTTAGGATCACTGGTTTCATATTTCGATGAATCTTAGTCACTGCCCAAGGGAGATAGAATGCACTAACATCTACCTAAGCGATGCTGAGTTGCTACTGGCTCTACTTATGGGGGAGAACCCAGTATATATTTACACCTGAGTTACGTAAATTAAACAACTGACAACCACGTAAAAAAGTATATAGACTACTTGACGTTATTTTTCTCACCTCGTCAATATCGAGGAAGAAGTAAAATGGGTCATCCTGCAAAATAACGAGAGAGAAACACTGTAAAAAAAAAACCCCACATACACTCGTCTTGTTTTCCGTCAGCTAGTGAGGTGCAGGAGGAGGAGGAGGAGCGTCATTATGTCATAAACCAGAGCTGCAGGACAATGCATTTAGGTTACTCAGCAGAGACGGTAAAGGAGAGAGAAATGCAGGTGGTGGGACAGTAAATGCAGGGGGACGTAAGTAAGGGGACCGTGGGATACAGTTTACTAAAAGAAAGTGTCCCTTGAGGATTAGGAAGAGAAAAACCGAAGGTATGTAAAAGTGTACTGATTGGCGAAGGGGATGTGGAAGGGCGGGATAGTAAAAGAATAATGCAGGTCACTTTTAAGGCTGTAGGAGTCCAACAACATGCAACGTAAAGTAACTGTGGTAGTGGTGGTGGTGGCCAGGGTTGTTTTGACCTACGCTAAGAAGATTAACTGAGACCAATTTCTGCAGTTACGGTGGTGTGTGTGTGTGTGTGTGTGTGTGTGTGTGTGTGTGTGTGTGTGTGTGTGTGTGTGTGTGTTATATTGGGATATTCGTGATTTTTGTTAATTTTATGAACTCTTAAAAGCTAATTACACTCATCAGACATGTTTAAGTGTCATAGTCAAATACGTAATTGTCATTCTTAGGTACAGTTCATCAGTGGTCATCATATAGTTAATACTCATATACTCTGATTGACTGATTTCTGGGAGGTACACAGACGGACCTCGGACAGAAACCTCCTCCCATTGTCAACTTCCCCACCCAGTTAGTCACAGATTTAAAGGTTCTCACAGAATAAAATTTATCCTAGAAAATGTATAAAAATGGCGCCCAAAACATATACATCTATTAATTAGCGAAATTATAATTAGTGAAAGTATTATAATGGTCGATAATTCAACACCATTTACTCGAATTCATTATTTTTTATCTTTTGATACATAATCAGCATGCAAAAACCTATATAGAGATTTGAGACATGCATTTTCTTTTTCGCTGCAAGTAAATTTCCTCCTTAAATTGGAAACAAGATATTTAAATGACTTCGAAGTTCAACTATAATTAGAGTTTAGATTGTTCTTCGTCTCTAATTCAGATCAACAACACAATAGGAGTAACATTAGCACAGTCTCAGCCATAAGGACACAAGCTTTCATTATCTCTCACGAACAACATCACTTAAAAGCTCTACTTTAACTATGATCCCTGCTATGTCAGCCGCCAGTGTTAATATCCTTAGTCTTACTCTTAGTCGATGGACCAAGGTTCAAACTCTGGGTGATTGGTACCATTCATTCCTACCAGATGAAACTGTGTTTATGTTGTCGCTTTTTGTCTGTACTTTCTAAAAATACTGGATCTGTGTCTTGTAGCTTCTTGGTAGTAATTTGACCGTTTGAGGATGTGGGCGAAGCTAATTTCGCTGTTGATGGCGTGAAACTAGTCCAAAAATTAAAAGCTGAAAATCACGCATTAACACACATATCAGATCAGCTGCCGACTACAGTTTTACAAAGTTGCCCTTTAAAGTGAGAGGATCAAGCAACAAGAAAGGGTACACAGATGTGCAGGCTATGGAGCGTGTTCTGGCATTCTCAGCTTGTTCAGTGAAACTGATCAAGGTGTTTGCAGACAACTGGTAAGAAAACAAGAACAAATGGGTGGAAAAGTTTTGCATATAAAACATGGCGATAAATATTTTAAGATATCAAGATACACCATTGATGTATATATATCTCCCTAAAGATGCCTAGCATTTAACCGAATTGACACGGTCACCTCTTTGTCTGGACGTGATAAATTTAAGGGATTGAAGTTCATTTAACAGAATCAGTCCTTCAAGAATTCCTATGCAGATTTGGGAAATCCGTGGGACTTGTCTGAAGACCTACTCACCATTCTACGAGAGTTCACGTGCGAATTATAACGTAGTGAATGGACTGCACTACAAGTTTTGGCCGGCAAGGAAAGGCACAGTGGAAGACAGCCTTCACCAACACAGTCTGAGACTTAACTACCAAAGTGCTATTTGGAAATGATGTCTGGTTGTAGCATCACATGTACAGTACAGTACAGCTCCACAGAACCATGGATGATCGGCTCAGAATACAGTGGATGACTAGATCGACTGCTCCTCAAGTCATCTTAGAATTTATAACTTATAAACGCCCTAATGTGTGCAAACTGCCTGGACGACGACTATAACACTGACTAACATAAATTTCAAATGACTGAGTCAGATGAAGTTTGCTCAACGGACGAAGACAATAATTGTATGATGAAAGTTTTCAAGTATATTTTAATAAACACTACAGTGCATCAACAGTTTTAAACTTATCACTTTATGTATATTAATGTTTTTCTGTTAGAGCAAAACATAGTCTCAGGCTGTCTTGGTAACTACTGTAAGTGTATTGTTATATCAACGAAATGTGGATTGTGACACGTGATTTGCTCATCAACCCTTTCGATATTTTTCCTCTATGAAAATGTGAATGATCATAAAATTTATTTAATTATTGCCGAAGTAAAATACAAATTTATCCGACATTGGAAAGACCATTAAATTTAACCTCGGAAAATTATCCTTGGATTTATAAAAAACAAATATAAGCAGATCCAAATGAACCTGCATTTTTAATACATCACGTGATACCAGTGTAAATAAAATTAGCAGGATTTCCGGTGCCACATAACCTTTTTGGAATCATCTCGGAAGCATCGACTAAATTGGTTGTCCCACTTGAGCCTCAGTGTTATATCAGGCAACGAGATCAAAATAACTCGCTTCATCAACCAATATAATTAGTCCCAATTATCTACCATTAATCCACTTCATTTAAGATCTGTCTCTCAATTCTTTCTTTTTTAATATTTATTTTAAGGTTAGTGAACAGTTAAATCAAATCACTCATCTTCCTGCCCACTTTACTTCACTCTCCTTTACAATATACGACCTTGCTACACTCGATCTTTCTTCCTCTCTCCTCCTCTCCTGTTTTATCATTTTGCACTTATTCTTCCATTCTTTTTTTAACCAATTACAGTTATATTTTTTCTGCTCCGCCTCCCAAATTCTCCATTTTTTTTTATCTCACATTCTTTTGCTTTTATTGATTACCTTTCCCTCTGTCTCTCTCCTATTCCTGTCAACCCCTTTATTTCTCGCCTCGTCTTTCCATACTCCCTTTTTCTGTTTCTTCCTCTCTTACTCCTACATCTTCTCATACCTCGCTTTTATTTGGGGCCTCCCTCTCCCCCTCCCTCTTTCTCGTCGTCCCTCCGTCCCTCCCTCCTTCTCTCCCTCTCCCCCTCTTCTGCACCATAGACGTGCACCTTCGTATACCCTCAATGTTTCTTATTCGTGAGATGATTGGCCCGTATGTGACCATTCACAGAGCAGACTTTGGACGTAAACAA